>NC_025998.2:51006179-51142711 GCF_000442705.2 Elaeis guineensis
TTGGCAGGTAAATAAGGTGAGGTTTCCCCCGTTACTTTTTTTAGACATCAATAAATTAGTCAGATCAGTCAACAGAACCAATTAAAGAACCATCTTTAGCACTTTTCTAGATACCAATTGATCAATTGATCAAGAATCGATGAACCCATTGTTGCTAATCACTAACACTTAATATTTTTTATGAGGGCTTCTTTGATCTCATGCACATTCTAACTATATAATGCTAGTTCACACCAATATATATCAGTATTAAAATATTTTATATGTGCCAATGTAACATATAGATATTCATCATCCTAGGACAACCTTGCAGCATAACTCCGCTATGCTAGGATAATCTTATGTCAGGATGATAACTTGGTGGACCATATATGCATCAATTCATATATCATATGAAAGCATAATTGATGGCATAATTAATTTTATAGTATGAATCATAACATGCATCACACCGATATTATGTATATATGATTGAACCAAACAAGACCGGCTCTGATACCACTGTAGGGTTTCAGGGTGAACATGCACAGCGAAAGCATAATGGATTTCAAAATTTAAACTATAAAATATTAAATATTAAACCTTTAAACTAGCATCTCTTTAATGATTAACAATCATAAAATATATATTCATAACAAAATTCAAGCATAGAAGAATACCTGGAATGTTTATTCCAAAATTGGCAGAACCTCTACTAGGCGCCCAAGTGTTCGCCCCCAACGGTATTCACACAGGGCTATAATCAGGACACCAACTCCTCAAGATGATTCCTCCATCAAATTCTCACTCTAAAAATTTCTTGGACACAGGACCTCAAGACCTTCTTCCTCTCCTCCTAGCCTTCCTATCCCTACCTTTCTTCTCTCCTTGTCTTCCTTATATCTCTTCCTAGGCTCTTGTCCTAAAATAAAATTTATCCTTACTATTTTTGAACTTATCCTAATAAGAGAAGGAAGAGACTAATTAGATAATAGAGAGAGTATATAACAAAGAAGAGAAGAAAATAAAAATCTGAATGAAACAAATCCTCCAGTGCACCCCCTTTAATAGTTAGCGATAGGTTGCCTTCGGATTTGGATTCGTGCCCCCTCCACGCACCATCTCACATCTATCAAAATTTCACAATCCAAGCCAATTTTCCACACCCATCAGAAAGCTTTTGACACATGACAATCATCAAAAAAAATTTAAGAGATGCTTCGCGCAGAAGGACTCTTCAGAATATTTTTTTCTCAATGATTCTCTGATGCATCGTGAGGCTTTCTTAGGCATATTTTTTTCTCTACTACACACTAGAAGTGGCCATGGAAAAAATCTGGAATTAAGAAGTGGCGTGACATTTAGCTAAGAGTCCTTCACAACATGAACTCTAGGTTAGGCGCATGGATAGATTAGGCTAGTTTTCAAATTTCAACCAATTTTCATGATTAAACTAAAAGGTGATTAAGCCACAGAAGGACTCCTCTCACTCAAAATTAACTCAAGATTTTTTTAAAAAATTTTTTATCATAGAAACATTGTATAAAGATGAGGAAGGGGTGTCCCATCTCATGGGACACCAAATCTATTTTTGTGCACAACAAATGCATCCCACACATAAAAAAAAATTTTGATGCATGCAGACCTAGTTCTATGGTGCCAAATTTTTAGTACATGTAGCCAAGGGCTGACCCAACTCAAACCTAAAATTGGTTTGAATTAATTTAGATTTAATTAGCCCAAATTGGAATCAATCTCAATCTGATTCGAAACAAGGAGCTAGGATTTGCAACATGTGCTAGCATGTCAATTTTGCAAACATGATCTAATCCAATTAGACCCCTGATCAATTTTTTTTGTGTGTGACCTATTAAATTTTATATCTAGCCAATAGTGGATTTAAGTATAAGTCGATCTGATTTAATTAGAATTTAATCTAACCAATCTAGATCCAATCGAGCTAACCTGATTTCAGCAAGTAGAACCCTTTCTAATTGGCGATCGAATTAAATTTTTAATTCGATCAAACCCACAAGACAAGATTGACATCTAGTAATATATAATATCTATTTAAAAGATATAAATTTTGATAGAAATATCAAAATATCCTTTAGTAAAAAGTTACCATGCAATTCAATCCTGCGATCTCCCTACATCCTGAATATGATTTTGGGTATGGAATGATGTCAAATCTAATATCATACTCATATTTTTCTTAATCTTTAATGATGATTTGATTAATAAAATATTAAAACTCTTTCTAATTTTTATTCTACTTTGATCAAAGACTTCTTGAATTATCAATCGATTAGAGCAAGTAGGATGCAATCTCCTCTTACCAAGAGTGATCGATTCTATATTGACCTACTCACAACCTTCATACACATTCTACCATATCTAGATTATCTCGTATATAACTAAGTCATGAATGAGTATAAATCAAAATATGGATTTATGTATACAAAGTTTTATGGTAGTCTCAGGTCAAAGGATTCCATGCAGAACTCCCACTATAAGAAAATAATTTTTTGACGGATAAGTAGATTCTATAAGATATTTCTTAAGTCGGATCAATTCAATGAACTCATTCTTTAATGAGCACCCATATCTTTATATTAGTATCTTATACAAGTGACTTATGAGATCAACCATCCTCTCCATCAAGCATACATAGGAAGTGCTAGTCTATCTGAAACATTGATCCCCTATTCAATGCTCCTATGACTAAGAATATTTCTAAATCATAATTTTTAAGATTTTAGATCTCATATATATGATCTCATCATAACCCTAAATTCATTGCTCTGATTTATGGAGTTCATCATAATCATTACAAAAATAAGATGCAGCATATGATGAAAAATACCATTTATTTATAAAGTGTCAATTACATGAGTCTAGAAGATTACAAGAAAAATCTATCAAAATATAAATTTTGATTAGCTTGTAGGGCATATTCCTTTCAATTGAATCTTTTTTGGCTTAATTATTAAAAGAAAGTGGATATATTTTGATAGAATTTTAAGAAGATAATAGGTTACGGTGGTTACGTGACATATCGATTATCTTAAATAAAAAAAAAAGCCAGTAAGATTCAAGGTTGCAACTGGTTCACCAGATGCAGGATATCTATGACCACCAAGGTCAGTAGCACCATAGTGGATAAATCCTAGCATGGGAGGTATAAAAAGGCAAGAAGATCTAGAATAAGTGGAGAGGAAGAAGAGATCAATTCGAGCACCAAAAGAAGCGACCACGAATGAGAAAATAAAGGAGCCATATGCAAAGAGAGGAGAATTTAGGATTTCTATGAAGTCTCTTTTTTTCTTCCTTTCCCAAGACCTAAAAGCTAATATTTATAATTTTTTTCTTCTTTCTTCTTTTTATCCTTGCTGATCAATTCAAAAATATCATTTTTTTTGTCTCCTCTTTTTTCTCTTTCCTCTTTTTCTTTTCTTTCCCACTTCCTATTTTTTTCTTTTTTGATCAATCCAAAAGTGTTATTTTTTCTCTTTCATCTTCTCTTTCCTCTTTTTTTTTCTCTTTCCCCTTTTCTTTTCTTTTCCTCTTCTCTAATAAAAGATAAATCTATTGAAAAATCATATGGTCCTTATAAATTTAGATTGGCTTCCATATTTGGCTAAAAATTAACAAAAAGATTTAGTTCAGATTTGGATCAATCTATCCAATCTTTTCAAATTAATTAAGTGGGATCGAATCAAACAACATAAATGAAATAAAGAAAAATAATGACTTAATGAATAAAATAAAATAATGGATTGATACGCTGTCTCACTCTACCAAATCCAAATTTATTTGGCAAAATCAGTCCAGGTTTTCAAATGTCTATTGTCTCAGTCATTGGTCGTGGTCCATGAGTTTCATAGCTTACCATGACTTCTAAAATCAAATTGCTGAAACTATATGACTTGCACCTAACGAGTATCAACCCTATTCCATCTTGTTAATTTTTTTCTCCTTTGACATTCTTTTTCTACTCGATTTATGAAACTAGTGAAGGGTCTGAGCCCTGTTCCTCTAGATCAAAGTTGATCGGATATAGAGACTTTGAATCACCTTATTGACTTGGCAACTCTACACCATCTAAGCTTCTATCAACATTATAGAATCCTATTTTTATTTACCTCTATCGAATCTTTGCATCTTTAGTGATCTTGATTCAATAAAGTTATTTGATCAAATTGACCTCTCATCATTGGATGGCGTATCGATCTTCATCTTAACTCTTGTTAGACACTACTAATTTGATCATGCTCAATCTCTATTGAACCACTTATATTCTAGTTTGATATTGATCGGATGAAGTTGGATGATTGGATCGATCTGAACTATAGGATGTGACTACCCATTGATCTTATCTTTCCATGATTAACCATATCCTTTTATTTATTAGAGTTGATTATGTATAGGAGAATAGTCTTGACATGAAGATGTCTAAAGTGGAATATTGCAATATGATCTACAAATTGAAGATTTTGAAAAAAAGTTTCTAGAATCATGTAGATTTATTGGAGTACATATCAAGTAAATAACATGACTCTTTTCTATATTTATCAACAAGTTGTATAGTATTTATATTATTTAACTTTGAGTTAGTTTGTTTGTGATTTATGAATATGAAATATAATATCATTTGTTAAATTTATTTCATTATAGAATATTGTTTAATGCATTATTAAATGTATTGATTTTGTTATGGAGTTATAATCAATTGATTTTGATTTTCGAATGGTCTTCTATATTATTCGATCAAAATACAAAATTGATTTTATGGAAAAAGAGATTTAATTCGAGATAGATTTTGACTTGTGATATATCTATATATGGATAGATTTTGACTCATGATATATCTACATATCAAAATCCTACCAATGGGGGTTATATATTGATATATTGAGATTCTACCAGTAAAGGTTACATAATGGTATATCGATATTTTGTCAGTGGAGGTTATATACTAACATTTTGATTATTTTGAGCTCATCCTGGCTTAGTCATAGGATAGAAGTATGGTCATAGTTCATGGTTGTCGAGGTGCATTATATGTTTTGAAAAAATTGATTTGTAAATAAAAATAAATTTTGGTAGGATTGAATTTGCATGCATCTTATTTTGATTAGTACTATATATTTTGAATTGGATCTAGAATTAATGTACTCTGCATGCTTATTTTTCAATATATTGTTATTGCTTGATTTATCTAGCTAAAGTATTGTTGCTTCTGAACTATCAAGCTCATTATCCTCTCTTTTTTTTTTGGATTCAAATGCTTAGTTTCAGATATGGTACTATTTTGGGAGTGAGATTAGAAATGAGATTCAACAATATCAATATTGTTTAGATTTAAATTTATTATTATTAGTTGAGATTTATCAATTGAGAATTATTTGATATAAAGACATTCAAATATATTTATTAGTTATATTGTTTAATTAAATTTTAATTTTTAGTTATTTGAATTAATTCTATTGTGATGCATTAATATCATATTTGGAATGCCTTACATGCTTATTGAAAGAGTTTCCCATGAGTATGCAGCAATTGTCATGATCTTTAGCTTATGATTTTGGATCAAGGGCATGATAATTAATATAGTATCAGAGCATATGTAGATAAATTATGGCATATAAAATCAGACATATGATGAGTAGGCATTGATTGATGAATTGTATAGTATTTATTGTTGGATTTTTAGGTGATTAGCATGCAGATTTTTTACATCTGATGAAAATATAGTTGGAATTTCGTATCTGGGCATGCATGTATGTTTCAAAAAAAAAATTTCTAAGTAACATGATAGAATAGAAGATTAAAATATCTTTTAATCTATATTATGCATGCATAAAATAAAGAACACATGGATCTACATCATATGCTGAAATTGAACACATACTGAATTTTATGCTGAAATTAAATATAGAATCGAATTACATACATGTTTCATAATTTCTTTCTTCAAATCTAGATCTGAAAGAGAGTAGATTCTCTCTTAACCATGTAAGTATCCGACCTCTATGGATATCCACTCAGGATTAGCTTGGAACAGCCCTCTTTGATATTGATCTTTCTTCTCCAAGAACAATCACCCTATGAATCTGAACGAAGCTTGAATCGTGATCAACTTTTTGATCCTTTTCTTAATCATTTTCTTCTCTTCATCTCTTGTTCTTCTTTTTTTGATTATGAAGCAACCAAAGTCTGAAAACCAATAAGAAAGAGGGGTTGCTCAAGCTCCTCTTGAATGTGGAGATGGAGGATGCCCAACTCCTTTGGGCGTTGGATCCAAAAGGGAGAAGAGAAGGAGGCGTGGGGAGTTCTTATGGGAGGCATGGGTTACTAAAAATCTAATATAAGGAGCCTTAGAGAAGGTCCATTTAAATAGAAAAAAGGTTTGAATCTTATTCAAAATCAAATAGCCCCTTAATACAAGTCCTACTTATATTAGGAATCCTTGTAGTCTTAGATATTTAACTCCCTTTAGGAGATCCATTAGACGTCAACTATTGGAGCCTTTGCACCCACTTTTTCACATGTCGTATGAGGCCTAGGGGGTTCTCTATACTGGTCCCACTTTCCCTCTTTTAGGTGGGTATGCCAAACTTGATCAAATCAAGTGGCACCCCATGTAAACAATCAAGAAAATTGATTAAGGGTTTGATCCCTTAATTTATATGATCCAAAACCCTAGGTGCCCAATAATTGGAGCTCAATGAATCTAATTCATTTAGGTTATTAGCAAATAATTGACTCAAATTAATCTTATCAAATAAAAAATTTAAGTACAAATAGAAAATTGGGTTCAATCTGTTAGATGTATGCCATAGAAGCTAATCTTGGTTGAAGCATATCATATTACTAGGACATAGTTTTATACTTTATGAGTATTTATATTATCATTCATATTTTATGTGTCCATGAATCATCCAAGAGATTAATAAGATGATGACACATATTCTCAAAGAATTAAGAATTTGAAGCATGTGTCATTAATGCTTAATTCTTAAATTGTGCCTGGTCATAGGATCATCATAGGGATGGTGATTGATTCAGATAGATCGATACACAGATCACTTTCTTTGGACAGATAAATCTTGAGTCTATAGTATAGTGACACTGGAGTGAGAGTATAGGTGGTTGTTAAAGAATAACTAGCACTGAGCATGACCAACAAGAGAAGTCACATAGATGTCAGCTCACTCGTTAGTGAGTTTCTCGATGCTGCAGTAGTGTGATTGATCTTTTGACCTACGATGCCACAGCTGCTCGCAGTGAGGCTGCTGGAGTTTGACTATACATAAATATTGTTGAAAAATATATCTTAAAGTCAATTGTCAGTCCATTGATGATTGTACTCATACTTATAAAATATATATATATTTTTATTAATAAAAATTAATTGGCTTTTTCATCATATTTTGTCCATCTTATTTTGAACTCCTGTGATTGTGATAAAATTTTTAAGACTATAATTAATCAACAAAAGAGAATTTGTCATTTAGTTCTTAAAAGTGTTCGTGACCGAATGATATACTGTTAATAGGATGATAGCAATATCGAGTATAGGTCGTTGCGTGCCATATGAGTTGGTTATCCTTTTAACTAAAGAGTGTGAAGACACTAGTATAGTATGCAGATAGAATGTATGCATACATTCACATCAAATGTGACCATTTGCCAAGCATTTGGCTGTCAAGAGTAGCTCATGAAGGGTATGGGCATAAGTATCCGTCAGACCTGATATCACCACAGTGACTTGTAACCAACTCACTGTACTTTAGTAGCAGACCATCTGAGTTTCTGATTCAGTGATGGAAGAATACTAGATGCAGTCAAGTACTTATCAAGTTAGTGTATGAGTCAAGATGAAATTGACCCCTCTGAATTAGTAGGAGATATGCATCAGTGTATTTCAATTTACTTAACCTTAGGTAGGGTAATCCATATGATAGATTTGAAAGGTTGAAATACAATGTGATCGACTATATTAGGATTGACAGTCAAATCTTAGGTCACCTTGAGTATTAGGGTCAAAGAGATAAATTATATGGTAACCATACGCTAGTAGGTTCTAGAATGTTACTTTGCAATCTTTTGGCCTATCTAGATATCGGATCCCATTGCTAGATGGTTACATCGATTAGTATAAGAAGTTGTTCCTATACTACCGACTTAGGTTCAAACCTATGGGGTCACACACATTAGAAAATTAGGTCAGATCTAATGGTTGAAGAGTCCAATTGGATTGTGACTCTGGTGAGAAGTCTCACTGAGATTGAGACTCTGGATGAGAGTCCCACTAGACTGGGACTCTACTATTAATCAAAAATTAGTTAGTAATTAGATTACTAATTGACTCAATTTGATTGAGCAAAGAGCTTTGGATCAAATCTAATTGAATTAGATTCAATTCGACTTAGATTGGATTTGATATAATCAAGCCTGATTGCAAAGAAAGTTTGATCCTAATTCGATTAGGACTTGAGCTCAGCTAATCACTAATTGGATTAGAAATTTATTGAAATAATTAGACTCCTAATTAGATTATATTCATTTCTAACATCGGGTTCAAACCAGATTTGATTTGGTTTAAAATTAATTGGGAAATGAAGAGTCCAAGCTAACAAGGACTCTATCTCTTTATCCTTGCACCACCTTGGACCCATACACCTAATCTCAATGCCAAATTGGACTTGGCTTGAGGTTTTTGGTGTCAAGAGAGAGAGCTCAATAATAGGAGATAGCAAGGCATGATGAGTCATGATCTTATCTCCTGCCTAATTTGAATACGATCAAAATTAGAGATAAGGAGAAAGAAAGGAAAGAGATTTTTCAAACAAGAAAAGAGAGGAGGCACCAATTATATTTTTCTTAATTTTCTTTGAGGAGTTTTTAGGTGTGTGAGACTCTTGATCTCCTTCCCCATGCTAACTCTTAAATTTGAAAATTTTGGGATGCCCAAAAGGTGTTTGGTGTGGATTCAATTGGCGCCCTCTCCCTTGGATCAAAACCCTAGCCCTTGTCTATTTAAAGGGGGCTCCAATCTTGGATGCCCCAATCTTGGTTTTCTCTTGTTGATTTTATTTTCTCTAGAGCTCTTTCTCCTCTCCTCTTCCTCCTACAAATCTCTTCATTTTTTGGAGTGTCTAATGTCCTTAAAGAAGAAGAAAGAATTCAACCTCAAAGATCCTTGCAAGCTAGCACTTCCAAAGAGCTTGATCTGTGCTGGTCTTCATGTAGATGTTCTATAGAGGTCGGACAACTTCATATGGCTGCAATCAATCTAAAAGAGAGCTTATCCAAGTGTTGGACTAGCAGAGATCAAAAGTTTTCAATTTAGTAATAGTTTCCAAACTTTCTTGATCATTTTTATTAGATCTAATGGTTAGATCTAGAATTGCAACATTGATCAGATCGATGCAAGTTTTATTTTCAGATCTTATGTGTTGAATATATGCCCTAGAAGTTAATCTTGGCTGACACATATCATACTACTAGGATATAATTTTATACTTAATGGATATTTATATTGCCATTCATATTTTATGTGTCCATGAATCATCCAAAAGATTAACAAGATGATGATACATATTCTCAAAGAGTTGAAAATTTGAGACGTGTGTCATTGATGGTTAATTTCTAAATTACTCCTGGTTATAGGATCATCATGAGGATGGTAATTGATCTAGATAGATCAGTGCACAAATCGCTTCCTTCGGACAGATGAGTCTCGAGTCTACAGTGTAGTGACACTGGAGCGAGAGTGTAGATGGTTGTTAGAGAATAACTAGCACTGACCATAACCAACACGAGAAGTCACATGAATATCTAGTCACTCGTTAGTGACTTTCTCGATGCTACAGTGGTGACTGATCCTTTGACCTACGGTGCTACAGCTGCTCGCAGTATGACTACTGGAGTTTGACTACACATAAATATTGACTCAATGATTCTTTGTAGTGGATGTTAGCAATAGTTGGTCCACTATAGGAGTAGGTCATACACTTAGATGGAATCTATCGATCCTAGCAGAAAGGAGTAGTCCTATGGGATTTAAAAAGTTGAGTCCTTAAGTCTATGGCCATAGGAGTGTGATTAATGAAATAAAATTTTCATGAAAATCATACATGGACTCGAGCTGATTGAATCTATCATATGACCGATGATAAGATTTGATGATTCATCCATGACCTATCATCTGGTCGAAACTCACGATAGAGGGATTGTATCATTCGTTAACTGCACCAAGAAGTTTATCATCTTTTATTCTACTAGGTTGCTACTACATACTGCTAAATATCACTGGTGGATTGTGAGATCCACGAGCATCATCTCGATGATCGATGATCCTTGATGGATAGAGTTGAAATGGTTCTAACCCATTAAAAAGAATTTTGATAATATTGTGATAGAAATCATAATATATCTCACTATCAGACAGAATAGAACTTATGGGGTCAAACACAAAGAGATTTTTGACTGATCAGATGGTTGAATTACGATTATGAATCATGATATGATTTAATTATCAATTTGATTGATGATTAATCCAATACAAAAGTTATAATTAAGTAACTCGCTAAAGAGTTAGTGAGTTATAAGAGGATTAATTAATAATTAGATTATTAATTGACTCAATTTAATTAAGCAATGGGGTTTACATGAAGTCTAATTAAATTAGATTTAATTTGACTTGATATGGATTTTATTTGATCAAACCTATATGGATTATGAGATAATCAAATTGCATGGGAGAATAATTTTTTGTTTGATTAGGATTTGAATTTAACTTAATTTCTAATTAGATTAGGATCTAATTAAAAGTGTTTGGATTCCTATTTGGATTAAGAATTTTTCTCTTCATGGGTGCACTAAATCTTAATTGGATTAGGATTAAATTGAGTTTGACTCAAGCACCAAGAGAGAATCCAAAAGGACTAGGACTCCTCTAATTAGATGACATCTAATCTAAATAGTTTGAGCTCCTAATTAGATCAAGATTTCAATCTATTTGGATATAATCAATTTTTAATATGATTAGAATTGGTTAGAATTTTATTGGATTTAAATCAACCACCTAAAGAGGAGTCCCATGATATTAGGATTCTCCCTCTCCATGTGCCATAAACCAGCCCCACGCCCACTTTGTTTTAGCACCTAAATTTTCTCCATGAGGCATGAAGTTTTGTGCGTGAAAGGAGTTCATGCTAACCCCTTTTCTTTGTGAGAAATATTGGTGCAAAATAGGAAGGAGTTGGGCGGCATAAAAATCAAGAGTCCTATGATACATGGACTCTTATCTCTTCACCTAAACCCTATCTCTTCTCCTATTTAAACATGGGATCAAGAGGGGCGTTAGATGGCTGATTGTGATCAAATTTGAGATGCCAAAATTAGAGCAAGGGGTGCATGGAAAAATCCTAGGGAGAGGGCGTGGCATGGAGGTGAAGGGTGTGAGGTAAGGTGGTTGCTTCCATCCCTTCTTTCTTACCAACCACCAAAGGTTGGTTGTTAGGACCATATCTCCCTCTTTTGTCCCAATTTAGACATGGATTTTTCTCTCTTCTTTGTCCAAAAAGTTGGACAAAAATTTTTACATCTCTAGCGTAGAGATTTGGTGCATGGATTTCAGAAAAAAAAGAGAAGAAAGAGTTCTTCTCATGATCTCTAGTGTAGATATCATCATCCTCCTATGTTCTTCTTCTTCTCTAAGAATGTCTTGTGAGAAAAAAAAAATTTTCAATCATCAAAATGCGATCTCTATAAAGGAGCTAGTATCCCGATGAGATCAAGAAGCTTCTGATTAGATCGAAGTCTCGTGTGGATATCCGAAGAGATCGGACGCTTGTGCGGCTTCAAAAGACCTTTGGAAGACATCCATGATCGTCAGTTCATGATATGGATCTGTTGGATTCTTTTCTTGATGTGTGATGATCATGAAACTAGCAACAAGATCTGAGGAAAGCTTTGATCTTTGATCTATCACCTAGAACAAAACAATCTACAAAAAAATTCAGCAATCTTGTAGATCTAGGGGATTTACCTTTGGAAGAGCCTTAGATCATTTTCTCTTGCTTCCAGATCTGAAACTCCACCTTGAAAACCTTCAAACCAGAGGATCAAAGATGTGGAATCCTCTTTAGATGGCAGCAAACTCATGGAGCCCCTTAGAGAAGGGGCGGCAACATAAGGAAGCAAAGCTAGCACCTTCAAACTTTCCTTGTTTGAAGGTGGTGGCCAAGAAAACCCTAGGATGGCTGCTGGTGGCATGGAGAATATAAGGAGATAGAGAGAGATGGAGAGAGAGAGAGAGAAAATTTGAGAGAAAATGGTCTTGTATTCAGCTTGGTTCAATCGGAATCACAATACAATGTATATATATACAGGGCCAATGTGACCCAACCCAAAAACTCCCATGGCTAACCCAATGTGAGATTGTGTTCACCCAAACCCATGTATATCCATGACTTGACCCAATCTCATCTCTTTTGGACTCAAGCCTAGCCCAATAAAAGTTATCCCCTCAAGGCCCAAATCCCCTGTACCTCGAAACTGTGAAGGCTGACAGCCTTTCACCCTAGGGCCCAAACTAGCCCTAAAACTCTCATGAATGCCTCATGAGCTTTGGACCTTGGCCTTTTTCTTGGTCTCTTGAGCCTTTAGAGCACCACACCAGATCCTACAATCTTCACCTTGGTGCCCCAAGGCCTCAGCAAACTCCATCCTGTCTATCAAGCCCATCAGTCCCACACAATAGCGAAAGCTATCTCATGAAAGTACCTTCGTAAGTGCATTAGCTGGATTCTCCTTAGTATGAACCTTCACCAGTTTCATCTCACCATCCTTGGTGAGCTCTCTGATCTGATAGTACCTGATGTCGGTGTGCTTCATCCTTGCATGATAAATGAAGTTCTGTGCAAGTAACAGTGCACTCTGACTGTCGCAGTGCACTCTGATGGCCTCCTGTGGGATGCCCATCTCCAGCGCCAAGCCCTTCAGCCATAGGGCCTCCTTCACTGCCTCTATGATACCAATATACTCAGCTTCAGTGGTGGATAAGGCTGTTATAGGTTGCAAGCAAGATCTCCATGAAACGGGACCTCCATATAGGTTGAACACAAAACCTATTGTTGAACCCCGGGTGTCCACATCTCCATCAAAATCTACATCTACGAACCCTTGTATTTGCTCTTGAGCTTCCTTGGATATGTTGGAGTGTCCCTCAGCACCTCCTAGCTATCTATAGCAGATGCCAACTCCAACAGAACTCACCAAATATCTGAAGATACCCTTCAATGCTCGCCTGTGCTCCTTGCCAAGCTGTGCCATAACCTACTCACCTGACTAACTGCATAGGCTAAATCCGACCTACAACATATCATGGAGTACATAATGCTCTCCACACCAGAGGCATATGGCATTCTCTCCATCTTTTGAGCTTTCACCTTAGTCTGTGGTGACATGGTCTTCGAAAGACTGATGTGCCTAGTAAGTGGCAGCACTGTCGGTTTGGCTTCCTTCATCCCATACCTTTCTAAGACCTTTTGTATGTAGCCTCCTTGAGATAAATGCAGCAACCCCTTAACTCAATTTTTGAAAATTTTTATGCCTAGGATCTTCCTCACAGGCCCCAAGTCCTTCATCTCAAACTGAAAGGAAAATGCCCTACAAGCCAATCGAAATTTGTATTTTGATGGATTTTTCTTGTAATCTTCCAGACTTCTGTATTGACTCTTTAAATAATAAAAGATATTTTTCATCATATACTGCATCTTACTTTAGTAATGATTATGATGAACTCCATAAATCAGAAAAATAGGTTTAGGGTTATGACAAGATCATACCTATGAGATCAAAAATCCTAAAAATCCTAATTTAGAATATTCCTAGTCATAGGAGCATTGAGTAGGGGATCAATGTTCCGGATAGATTAGCACTTTCTATGTATGCTCAATGGAGACGGTGGCAGATCTCATATACCACTTGTGTGAGACACCAATACAAGGAAGTGGGTGCTCTTTAGAGAATGAGTTCACTGAATTGATCCGACTTAAGAAATATCTTATGGAATTTACTTACCTGTCAAGAGATGTTTTCTTATAGTGAGAGTTGTGCATGTAATCCTTTGACCTGAGACTACCGTAGAACCTTGTATACATGAATCCATATTTTTTGATTCATACTCATTCATGACTTAGTCATGTATGGGATGTTCTAGATATGGTAGAATATGTATGGAGGTTGTGAGTAGGTCAACATGGAATCGATCACTCCTGGTAAGAGAAAATTGCATCCTACTTGTTCTGATCGATTGATGATTCAGGAAGCCTTTGATCAAAGTAGAATAAAAATTAAAAGGAGTTTTTAATATTTTATTATTGAATCATCATATAAGATTGAGAGAAATATGAGTATGATATTGGATTTGATGTCATTCCATATCCAGAGTCATATTCGGGGTACAGGAAGATCGTAGGATCAAATTGCACGGTAACTTTTCACTGAAGGATATTTTTGGTATGTCTATCAAAAATTTTATATCTTATAGGTAGACATGATACGTTGCTAGACGTCAATCTTGTCTTATGAGTTTGATCGAATTAAAGAGTTTAATTCAATCACCAATTAGAAAGAGTTCTAATTGCTAAAATCAGGTTAGCTTGATTGGATCTAGATCGGTTAGATTAAATTCTAATCAAATCAAATCGACCTAAAATCAGACCTATTGCTAGCTAGATATGGAACCCAATGGGTTACACACAAAGGATATTGATCAGGGGTCTAATTGGATTAGATCATGTTTGCAAAATTGATATGCTAGCACATGTTGCAAAAAAACTAGCTCCTTGTTTCAAATTGGGTTTAAAATTTATTCCAGATTGGGCTAATTAAAACCAAATTAATCCAAATAAACTTTGGGTTTGAGTTCGTTCAGCCCTTGAAAACATGTACCAAAAATTTGGAGCCAGGAAACCAAGTCTCCATGAGTCAAGAATTTTTCTTGTGCATGGGTGCAGTTTTGTGTGCAAAAATAGCTTTCTCATCCCATGAGATGGGATGCCTCATCCTCAAGCTTATCCTATGTTCCTTGATGAAATAATTTTTTTTATAATTTCTAGCTTTATTTTGAGCATGATTAATTTTTTTGAAGTTAAAATTCCTTCTATTTTAATTGTGGAACTTCATTGAATTTGGAAATCTTGTCAGCCTAATCCGTGCGCCTGACCAAGAGTCCAACTTGTGAAGGACTCTAACCCATTTGTCACGCCACTTCTTAATCTAATTTTTTTTTTCATGATATTCTCATGTTAGTGCCTTGATTTTTGGCCATTGGATGGACAAAATTATATTGATGGATGGTGGAAAAAAATTATGCCATAGGAAGCTGCCTGATGCATCAGAGAATCATCGAGAAAAATGTTTCGAAGAGTCCTTCTGCATGAAGCATCTCTTGGATTTTTTCTCGATGATTGTCATGTGTCAAAAACTTTTAGATAGGCATGAGAATTTATCAGGAGGTATGAGATTTTCTGATGGATGTGAGATGGCACGTGGAAGGGGTGCGAAAAATTCCAGAAGGCAACCCATCGCTAAGTATTTAAAGGGGGGTACGCCGGGGGATTGGATTTATTCAAATTTTCAATTCCTCCTTTCTTTCTAACATCCTCTCCCTATTGTCCAATTAGTCTCTTTCTTCTCTTATTAGGACAAGTCCAAAAATAAAAAGGATAAGTCTGATTTTAGGACAAGAGTCTAGAAAGAGAATTAAGGAAGACAAGGAGAGAAGAAAGGTAGGGATAGGAAGGCTAGGAGAAGAGGAAGAGGGTCTTGAGGTCCTGGTATTCAAAAAAATTCTTAGAGTGAAAATTTTGGAAGAGAAATCATCTCAAAGAGTTGGTGTCCTGATCATAGCCCTGTGTGGATTACCGTTGGAGGGCGAACACTTGGGCGCCTGATGGAGGTTCTGCCGAAATTTGAATTAAGCACTGCAGATATTTTTCTATAACTTAAATTTAATCTTGAATTTATGTTATATATGATTATTAATCATCAAGGAGATTCTGGTTTAAAGGTTTAATATTTAGGATTTTTTTATTAAAATTTTAAAATCCATTATGTTTTCACTGTGCTTGCCCACCCTGAAACTCTACAGTGGTATCAAAGCCGGCCTTGTTTGGTTCAATCATATATACATAATATTTATGTGATCCATAGTATGATTTATACTATAAAATGGTTTATGCTTTCATATGATAATATGAAATAATACATATATCATTCACCACTTCATCATCTTGACATAAGGTTATCCTAGCATAACGGGGTTATGCTGCAAGGTTGTCCTAGGATGATGAATGTCCATATGTTACACTTGCACATATAAAAAATTTTAATATTGATACATAAATAGGTATTATGTAGTTAGAATGTGCATGAGACCAAATAAAAGCCCTCATTAGAAAATTATATTAAGTGGTAGTGATATGTAACTATGGGTTAACTAATTCTTGATCAATTGATCAATTGGTGTCTAGAAAAGTACTATAGGTGGTTCTTTAATTGGTTCCATTGTCTAACCTGACCAATTTATTGGTGTCTAAGGAAAGCAATGGGGGGACCCCCACCTTACTTACCTGGCCAATTTGATTAAGCGATCTTGATATTGAAAAACCCTAATATTGAAAATACTATTAAGGGCTTTCCTTCATGCTAGGTTAATGTTACATCATGAACTATGGCTAGTTTATTATGTTAACATGAGGTTTGTCATAAGGATTGATATAACATAATCCTGATGCATAGAAGATGCTTACAGCAATTTTGAATATATTGCTTTGTTGTGTTAACACAAGGGCAATTATATTAAAATTTGACTGTATTGAAATGAAGGGTCTAACTTAACTAAAATATTATAGCTTGTTGTGTTAATACAAAGCTAATAATATTTTAGAGGCCAAGATATAATATTAAAAATTATATGAGATGCAATTGGAAAGAGTTTCCTACCTATGAACTCATAAGGGTTTGTTGTGTTAACACTAGATCATTATGAAAAATTAGGGTCTCAATCTCACTAAGATAAATATTAAATATGTCTCGCTCATCATAGTAAAGGGTTATGATGTTCGATAAAATAGTGAGAGGCATAATTAAATTTAATGACCTTATTTAATTGTATGAGTCAATATGAGTTGTTTGCTTATGTAATATTCTTTAATTATTGTAGATTAAACTCTACAAATGGCATCTTCACTATCATTGCGAGGAATTTTAGATTCCAACAAGTTGATCGGTCCTAATTATGTGGACTGGTTGAGGAATTTAAAGATCGTACTGACTCAGGAGAAGCTCTCCTATATTCTTGACATCCCTGAACCACAAGAGGTTGGAGATGATGCCACAGAAGAGGAGGTATCCATATACAAGATGTGGAAGAATGACAGTTTGACTGTCAAGTACATCATACTAGCCTCTATGATCAATGAGTTGCAAAGACAGCATGAGAGCATGGATACTCAATCCATACTCCTCAATCTTAAAGAGTTTTATGGAGAACAGAGTAAAACTGCTAGATATGAGATATCTAAGCAGTTATTCCGTGCTAGAATGACTGAGAGATCATTCGTATAAGACCATGTCCTGAAGGTCATTGATCTAATCACTAGATTGGGTCAACTTGGTTTTGTGATGGATGGAGAATTAAGTCAGAATTTGATCCTGCAATCTCTCCCCGAGTCATTCGCTCAGTTTGTTGTGAACTATCATATGAACAAACTGAATACCTCCTTGCCTGAGCTGTTAAATATGCTTAAGACAGCTGAGAGCCATATTAAGAAAGAAAAGGCTCCACTTCTTCTTATGGGTAAAACCTCAAAGAAGAAGTCAGGTTTTAAGGGTTCAAAGAAAGCACTGAATCCTAAGGGTGGCAAGATGAAGAAGAAAGGGAAGAAAGTCTCCTGATAGGGTACCTGCTTTCACTGTGACAAGATAGGACACCAAAAAAAAATTATAAATTATATCTTGCAACTATAAAGGCAGGTGCAAGCGATGCACCAAAAGGTATGTATGAGATACATACAATTTTGTCATTAAGTTCTTCCAATTCAGACTCTTAGGTATTGGATACTGCCTGCGGTTCTCATATCTGCAAGTCGTTGTAGGGGCTGCAGAACATTAGAGTGCTGAAGAAAGGTGACTTCGAGCTCTACGACGCTGGAGGAGAGTCAATCCAAGTAGAGGCTGTAGGGATATATATGTTAAAGTTACCTTCCAGAAAGATCTTAGAGCTAGAAAACTATTATTATATGCCTAAGATCATTAGAAATATTATTTTTGTATTATTACTATTGTAATGAGGTTATGAAATAAATGGAAAGAGCAATAGTTGCTCAATTTCTTTTTCTAATGAAATTATTTGTAATGGCGTTATTAATAAAGGTCTTCTAATTCTATCTAATGATAATATTTTTTATATTAATGAAAATAAAAAATGAAAGAGAGAAGAGTTGAATAATACTTTACTTTGGCATTATCGACTTGGTCATATAAGTGAGACAAGGATTAACAAGTTATACAAAGAAGAGTTCTTTGATCCTTATGATTATGAATCATTAGGTACTTGTGAATCTTGTCTTATGAGAAAAATGACTAAGACTCCATTTAGTGGACATGGAGAAAGGACAAGTGAGTTATTAGGACTTGTACATACTGATGTATGTGGTCCTGTGACAATAGAAGCCAGAGGAGGATACTCTTATTTTATAACATTCACCGATGATTTATTTAGGTTTGGATATGTGTATCTTATAAAACACAAATCCAAATCCTTTGATAAATTTAAAGAGTATCAAAATATGGTCGAGAAATAAATTAAAAAAAATATTAAAATTTTTCAATCTGATTAAGGAGGAGAATACTTATCCAATAAACTTTTAGATCATCTTAAAGAAAATAAAATTTTCTCAGAATAACCCCTCCCTATACACCACAGCTAAATGGTGTAGCAGAAAGGAGGAATCACACTTTATTAGATATGGTGCGGTCCATGATGTGCCTTGCAGATTTGCCAATTTCTTTCTGAAGATATATTCTAGAAACTGCTATTTATATCCTGAATAGAGTACCTTCAAAATCTGTGCCAAGCACTCCATATGAGATATGGAGAGGAAAGAAGCCTAATCTTAAGTATCTTAAGATATGGGGCTGTCCAGCTTATGTTAAAAAAAATTTTGGACATAAGCTGAGTGCTAGGGCAGATAAATACTTGTTTGTAGGTTATCCTAAAGAGAGTATAGGATACCTCTTTTACCATCCTACTGAACATAAGGTGTTTGTCAATAAATATGCCACTTTTATGAAAAAAAAGTTTATCCTAGAAAGAGGCAGTGGGAAGAAAATTGAACTTGAAGAAATTCAAGACCTACAAATGCAAGCACAAGATGATCCTCAACCAAATATATCTATTAATGAAGTACAAACATAAAGTACACCTCTCCGAAGGTCAGATAGGTTGTGGAATGCACCTATAAGGTATGAGTTCGTTATTGAGAATAATAAAGCTCACATCATTAAAAATGATGAACCTTTGACCTATACGGAAGTCATCATGAGAAGGGACTCAGACAAATGGCTAGAGGCTATGAAATTCGAAATGGACTCCATGTATTCCAATCAAGTGTGGACTTTGGTTGATGCACCAGAGGGTGTGACCCCTATTGGATGCAAATGGATCTATAAGAAAAAGATTGGAGCGGATGGCCAAGTTGAAACCTATAAAGCTAGATTAGTAGCTAAAGATTTCAGGCAAAAATAAGATATTGATTATGATGAAATATTTTCACCTGTTGCCATGCTTAAATCTATACAGATTATGCTTGCAATAGCAGCATACCATGATTATGAGATTTGGTAAATGGATGTGAAGATCGCCTTCCTTAATGGTTATCTTGAGGAAGAGGTTTACATGTCTCAGCCAGAAGGGTTTGTCTCAAAAGGGAGAGAAAATCAGGTATGCAAGCTTAAGAAATCTATTTATAGATTAAAATAGGCCTCGAGGAGTTGGAACATCCGATTTGATGTTACAGTCAAAGAGTTTGGCTTTATCAAAAATATGAATGAACCTTGTGTATACAAGAAGACTAGTGGGAGTGCCATTATTTTTTTAGTTTTATATGTGGATGACATACTTCTTATTGGGAATGATATCCCAATATTATAATTGGTCAAGACATGGCTATCAAGTAAGTTTTTCATGAAGGATTTGGGTAAAGTATCCTATATACTAGGTATAAAGATCTATAGGGATAGATCTAAGAGGATGTTAGGCTTATCCCAATCCAGGTACATAGACTTAGTGCTAAAGAGATTTAGCATGGATGAAAGTAAAAGAGGTTATTTACCCATGAGTCAAGGCATACATCTCTCTAAAAGGTGTCTCCTAAAACACCGAAAGAGAGAAATAGAATGAGTTCTATTCTCTATACTTCGACAGTAGGGTCGATCATGTATGCTATTCTATGTACTAGGCTTGATGTTGCCTATGCCTTAGGCATAGTTAGTAGATTTTAGGCTAATCTAGGAGAAGATCATTGGAAAGCAGTGAAAAATATTCTTAAGTACCTAAGAAGGACTAAAGATATTTTTTTGATATATGGAGGATCTGATTTAAAACTAAAAAGTTATTCTGACTCTAGTTTCCAATTAGACCCTGATGATAGCAAGTCCACTTCAAGATATATCTTTACTCTTAATGGTGGAGCTGTTAGTTAGAAAAGTTTCAAGCAGCAGACTGTAGCTGACTCAACCACTGAGGCAGAATATATAGCTGCAAGTGAAGCCACCAAAAAAGCTGTCTGGATGAAGAAGTTCATCACTGAGTTGGGTGTCATTTCTGAGATTAAGAATCTAGTACCACTTTACTGTGATAATACTGGAGCAGTTGCTCAAGCAAAGGAACCAAGGTCTCATCATAAATCCAAGCATATTCTAAGACGCTTCCATCTCGTTCGTGAAATAATCGAAAGACAAGATGTTGTCATTGAACGAGTAGAAACAAAGAATAACATAGCAGACCCATTCACTAAGGCTCTACCACAGTAGCAGTTCGATCGCCATCTCGATTGTATGGGAATAAAATATAAGAGCGATTGGCTTTAGTGCAAGTGAGAGATTGAAAGGAATATGCCCTACAAGCCAATCGAAATTTGTATTTTGATGGATTTTTTTTGTAATCTTCCAGACTTATGTATTGACTCTTTAAATAATAAAAGATATTTTTCATCATATGCTGCATCTTACTTTAGTAATGATTATGATGAACTCCATAAATCAGGAAAATGGGTTTAGGGTTATGATGAGATCATGCTTATGAGACCTAAAATCTTAAAAATCCTGATTTAGAATATTCCTAGTCACAGGAGTATTAGTAGGAGATCAATGTTCCGGATAGATTAGCACTTTCTATGTATGCTCGATGGAGAGGGTGGTAGATCTCATATGCCACTTATGTGAGACACTAATATAAGGAAGTGGGTGCTCATTAGAGAATGAGTTCACTGAATTGATCCGACTTAAGAAACATCTTATGAAATTTACTTACCTATCAAGAGATGTTTTCTTATAGTGGGAGTTGTGCATGTAATCCTTTGACCTGAGACTACCATAGAACCTTGTATACATGAATCCATATTTTTTGGTTCATACTCATTCATGACTTAGTCATGTACGGGGTATTCTAGATATGGTAGAATGTGTATGGAGGTTGTGAGTAGGTTAACATAGAATCGATCACTCCTGGTAAGAGAAAATCGCATCCTACTTGTTTTGATCGATTGATGATTCAGGAAGCCTTTGATCAAAGTAGAATAAAAATTAAAAAAAAAAATAATATTTTATTAATTGAATCATCATATAAGATTGAGAAAAATATGAGTATGATATTGGATTTGACATCATTCCATATCTAGAGTCATATTCGGGGTGTAAGAAGATCGTAGGATCAAATTGCACGGTAACTTTCCACTGAAGGATATTTTTGGTATTTTCATAAAAAAATTTATATCTTCTAGGTAGACATGATACATTGCTATACGTCAATCTTGTCTTATGGGTTTGATTGAATTAAAGAGTTTAATTCAATCAGCAATTAGAAAGAGTTCTAATTGCTGAAATCAGGTTAGCTCGATTGGATCTAGATCGGTTAGATTAAATTCTAATCAAATCAAATTGACTTAAACTCAGATCTATTACTGGCTAGACATGGAACCTAATGAGTCACACATAAAAGGTATTGATCAGGAGTCTAATTGGATTAGATCATGTTTGCAAAATTGACATGCTAGCACATGTTGCAAAAAACTAGCTCCTTGTTTCAAATTGGGTTTAAAATTGATTCTAGATTGGGCTAATTAAAGCCAAATTAATTCAAATAAATTTTGGGTTTGAGTTGGTTCAGCCCTTCACTACATGTACCAAAAATTTGGAGCCAGGAAACCAAGTCTCCATGAGTCAAGAATTTTTCTTGTGTGTGGGTGCAGTTTTGTGTGCAGAAACAGCTTTCGCATCTTATGAGATGGGATGCCTCATCCTCAAGCTTATCCTATGTTCCATGATGAAATAAATTTTTTGATAATTTCTAGCTTTATTTTGAGCATGAAAAATTTTGTTGAAGTTAAAATTCCTTCTGGTTTAATTATGGAAGTTTGTTGAAGTTGGAAATCCTATAAGCCTGATCCGTGCGCCTGACCAAGAGTCCAACTTATGAAGGACTCTAACCCATTTGTCATGCCACTTCTTAATCTGAATATTTTTTTAATGATATTCTCATGTTAGTGCCTTGATTTTTGGCCATCTTATGGATAAAATTACATTGATGGATGGTGAAAAAAAATTATGCCATGGAAAACTGCGTGATGCATCAGAGAATCATCGAGAAAAATGTTTCGAAGAGTCCTTCTGCATGAAGCGTCTCTTGAATTTTTTCTCGATGATTGCCATGTGTCAAAAACTTTCAAATAAGCATGAGAATTTATCAGGAGGTATGAGATTTTCTGATGGATGCGAGATGGCATGTGGAAGGGGGCATGAAAAATTTCTGAAGGCAACCCATCGCTAAGTATTTAAAGGGGGGTGCGCCGGGGGATTGGATTTATTCAGATTTCCAATTCCTCCTTTCTTTCTAACATCCTCTCCCTATTGTCCAATTAGTCTCTTCCTTCTCTTGTTAGGACAAGTCTAAAAATAGAAAAGACAAGTCTGATTTTAGGACAAGAATCTAGGAAGAGAATTAAGGAAGACAAGGAGAGAAGAAAGGTAGGGATAAGAAGGCTCGGAGAAGAGGAAGAGGGTCTTGAGGTCCTGGTGTTCAAAAAAATTCTCAAAGTAAGAATTTTGGAGGAGAAATCATCTCAAAGAGTTAGTATCCTGATCATAGCCCTGTGTGGATCACCGTTGGAGGGCGAACACTTGGGCACCTGGTGGAGGTTCTGCCAAAATTTTGATTAAGCACTGCAGGTATTTTTCTATAACTTAAATTTAATCTTGAATTTATATTATATATTATTATTAATCATCAAAGAGATATTAGTTTAAGGGTTTAATATTTAGGATTTTTTTATTAAAATTTTGAAATCCATTATGTTTCCACTGTGCATGCCCACCCTGAAACCCTACACAAACTCCCAAGATAAGGCTGCTTTCAATTTCTGCATAACTTTTGTACTCTTGCATGCTATTAGCATGTCATCTATATACAAGAGTAAGTACATCCAAGATCCATCCTCTAGAGATTTAATATACACACATGGGTCATAATCATACCTGAAAAGTCCTATGCTCCTCACATAGGTGTTGAATCATTTGTACCACTATCTTGGTGACTACTTCAGTCTGTACAGTGACTTCTTCAGCAAACAGACCTCTCCCTCTGACCCAGGCTCTCTAAACCCCTGTGGCTGCTCCATATAGATGCTCTCCTCTAGATGTCCATGGAGAAATACCATCTTGACGTCCATCTGCTCCAGTTTCAGATCCTGAGCTGCAACTATACTCAACAGTACCCTGATAGATGTGTGCCTGATGACTGGAGAGAAAATCTCTGAATGATCAACTCCTTTCTTCTATGAGTACTCTTTGGCTACAAGTCTAGCCTTGTACCTCACTCCATCTTGCTCTAAAGGTGTCTCCTTTCTGGTGAAAATTCATTTGGAGCCAATGGGTCGAGCACCTTTTGGTAGATCCACTAGCTGCCATGTTCGATTCTTCTTGAGGGACTCCATCTCTTCCATCATGGTATGCATCCATGACTCCCGATCCAGACTCTTCATGGCCTCCTCAAAGGTCTCTGAATCTCTATTGGCAGTGATGAGAGCATAAGAAATGGTCTCATCAATACCATACCGCATCGGTTTGCGAACAGTGCACTTCGACTTGTGCAGTGCCACTCCCCTTGCGCTGTCCTGCAAGTCTACTACATGTGGCTGCCTTTGCACCTCCTCCTGGATAGATTGCCCTCCTCGCTGGTCTTCCATAGGTGTGGAAACATGCCTGCTCATCTCCACCTCAAAATGAACACAATTAGAGGTAGAAGTTGATGGTAAATCACCTGTATGCGAGTGTTGTCCAATGCTGTTCTGTGCTGAATGTTCAACTTTATCAGCACCTTCCAGCTTCTTCAAGATGCTCTTCTCATCAAAAATTATATTTCTACTGATCATAGACCTCTGAGAATGAGGATCCACCAGTAGGTAACCTTTCACGCCCTTTGGAAACCCGATGAAGACCAGCTTCTGTGACTTTAGGTCCAACTTGCTCCTTTTGGCTCCCTCCACCAATGCATAAGCTAGGTAGTCGAACACCTTCAGGTGGCCAAGCTCCACCTTATTCCCACTCCAGACCTCCTCTGGAATGCCTCCATTGAGTTTTCTATGGGGAGACCTGTTAATCAGAAAACATGCAAAAGTTAGAGTACCACCTCAAAAAGACTAGGATAGTGATGCTTTCTGCCTCAAGCTTCTGGCCTTCTCCATCAGTGTTCAGTTCATCCTCCTTGTAACACCATTCTATTGAGAGGTCATCTTTACTGTATAATGAAGTTTGATGCCATTCTCCTCACAGTACCTCCTAAACTCCAGGCTTGTGTATTCTCCTCCATTATTAGACCTCAGGCACTTCACTGGCTGCCCTACATCCTTCTCGACCTCAGCTCTCCAGACTTTAAATCGGACAAATATCTCTAATTTTTCTCTAATCAGATACATCCATACTCTCCTAGAAAAGTCATCTATGAAGGTAACAAAGTACCTAGCTCCACCTCGAGCAAAAATAGGTGCCGGTCCCCATACATCCGAGTGAACTAGCTCCAAAATGTCTTCACTCTGCTTGGTACTACTAGCAAACTTTATCCTATACTGTTTGCCATAGATTGAAGGCTCATATAGGTCATTTCCCTCCTTTTTGAGTGCTAGAATCAGACCCCTCCTACTCAACTCAGTGAACCCCCTGTCACTCATGTGATCCATACGATAGTGCCACAGCTAGTAGGCAAGCTGCACCTCTTGTGCTGCTGCAGACACCTCTGCGCTATCTGTAATCACTGAGCTCTCCATCCTATATAGACTGTTGCTTAGTCTTCACCCTTTCATCACCATTAAAGCCCCCTTTGATGTCTTCAAACACCCACTACTTGGTTGGCTACCAAAAGCATACCCTTGCTTCTCCAAATATCCCAGAGAGATCAGGTTCTTCTTTAACTCTGGCATATGCTTGATATTTGTGAGTGTCCGTATGATCCCATCATACATCCTCACCCTAATGATACCAACACCAACAACTTGATATGGATGATCTGTTGGGAATAGTGTCCTAAAGCCAATCGTCAGCCTGTTGATGGTTGTGCTCTTTTTGTATTAGTATATGAATTATAAATAAATAAAAGTTATTTTGATATTTTTTATCACAAATTATTTCATCTTCTAATGAACTCTTATGTTGTGGTGAAGTCCTTAGGACTATTTAGACTCGATAAAGGAGGATTTATCGTTTAGTCCTTAAACCTGTTCGCGACCAAATGATACGTTGTTACCAAGGATAATAACGTTTATCAAGTATAGGTCATTGTGTGCCATATGGGTTGATTGTCCTCTTAACCAAGGAGTGTGGAGACACTGGTATGGCATACAAGTGAGATGTAAGGGTACATCTACACTGAACGTGATCAATTTCGGAGCTATTTTTGCTGTCAAGATTTGCTCTGATGGGATATGGGTATAAATGTCCCTTCAACTTGAGACAGCCATGGTGACTTGCAAGCAAATCACTGCACTTGGGCACTGGACTACCTGAATTTCTAATTCAGTGATGGAAGGATGCTGGGTGTAGTCAAGTACTTGACTTATCGGTGCGTGTGTCAAGATGGGATTGACCACTCCTGTTCAGGAGCTGTGTACAGTCGTGTTTCAATTTAGCAAAACTTTGGCCAGGGTAGTCCTAGTGAGGAGTCACAGGACTGTTTGAGTTGAGCACGATTCGGATGACCTAATCAGGGTTGACTGTTTAACCCTGAGTCATCCTAAACACAGGGGTTAAAAGAGATGAATTATACAGTAACCATATTCACGTAGGTTCTGAGTGTTGTGATTGTGACTATTCGACCTATTTGAATGTCGGGTACCATTGCTAGATGGTCACTTCGGTTAGTATAGGAATTGGTTCCTGTGCTACCGGCTTAGGTTCGAACCTGCAGAGTCACACACATTAGAGGTTCCTATCTGATCTGATGGTTGATGAAGAGTCCTAATGCTCATGGACTATGAGTCCTACATGTCTACGACTCTGTGATCGAGAATCAGGATCTCTGATCATGAGTCCCACACATTTAGGGTATCGGGGTCAGGAGTCTCACTGGTTTGGGACTCTTCGATCAAGATTTCATATCGATAGACTTTGATATCCGATTGCCCATTGAATTTGAACTCAATATTTATAAGAGATTTAATTAGTAATTTGATCGCTAATTAACTCAATTTGATTGAGTAATTATTTTTGGATCAAGTCCAATTGAATTGAATTTAGTTGGGTTTGACCCGATTAGGTTAAGAGTTGACCTAATCGTCGAGATGGTTTGATCCCTGATTTGATCAGGGGTTGAGCTTAGTCAATTCCTGATTTGATTAAGATTTTATTGAGCCTAATTAAATTTGATTTAATTTAGTCTAATTATGCTTAACCTATTTTGATTAGGTTGGCTCAATTAGGTTCAAACCACCTTGACTTTTCTCCCTGCGCCACCTCTCCTCTTTAGTGCCCCATGTTCTACACGAGAAAGTGTTTCTCGTATAAACTCTCCATGCACAAATGAAGCCACACCCCTTCTCTTCTCATGCCCAAGTGGATAGGGATGAGTTGGTTTGCATGTGAATTCAAATTTGATTTGAATTCAAATGTGCAACCACTTATCTTTATCCTCTCACACGGATAAGACACGTTCTACATTGTTTTAAAAAGAGGAGAAGGATGAGGCATGCGTAAAATTTTTGGAGAGAAAGCTTGGGGTGTGAGGAAGCCTTGTGCATAAGGTGAAGGTCCAAAACCTTCTGAGAGAAAAAGAAAGAAAAGAAAGAAAAGTGGATGCAGGGTTTTTCAGTGAGTTCCCTAGGGTTTCAGCCTGGGGTTCGGGAAGTGAGAAGGTGAGCTACGAGTGTCGTGAGCCCATCAAATTTCAGGAAGAACTTCATCAACCTCTCAAGCACACTTACTGATGATCCAAAGCATTCAAAGAGTCGACAGACATCGATCGAAGGAGTTTGATCAGCATCGACCGTCGAAAGGGCTCTACAACGAGCTAGCACTCGTGAGGAGCCGATCAGATCGGGAGCTTCGTGTGGACGATCTGCAGAAACCAGACATACTGTGTGGCTGCATTGTGATGATTAGATCCTTCCGATGGTGATCAGATTGTGGTGATCAACTACCCGCACAAAGGTATTATGTTCTGAACACAGAACAGTAAATTATTTACTGTTCAAATTTGAATTTCAAATTTAAATGCATGCATGCTGTATATTATATTTAGATCTTAATGTAGAATAAATATATATTAATTAATTAGATTAATTAATAATTTTCACTATAAAATAGTAATTCAAAAAAAATTTAAAATTACCATTTTACCACTATACTAAAATTTTACTTCAAATGGTATCAGAGCGGGTTCTAAGATATGATATATATATATTTGCATGCGTAGATTAAGTTGTAATCTAAAAGTTTAAATTTAAAATTTAAAATTTAAAATTTAAAATTTAAAATTTAAAAGTTGTTTGAAATTCAAAATTCAAAAATTTGAAATTTAAAATTTGAAATTTAAATTTTGAAATTTGAAATTCGAAATTCAAAATTCAAAAATTTAAAATTCAAAATTTGAAATTTGAAATTTGGTTAAAATTTCAAATTTGAAATTCAAAATTTAAAATTCAAAATTTGAAATTAAAAATTTGAAATTCAAAAATTTAAAATTTGAAATTTGAAATTTGTTTGAAATTTAAAATTCAAAATTTAAAATTTAAATTTTGAAATTGGTATTGTTGGTGTAGAATCCCATCGAAGTCGGAGAAGCTGGAGCTGGGATGACACTCCGATGCTCAAGTCAGTACTCTGCTTCAACAGAAATGGAGTGCTCGAGCAGAAATTTTTGCAGAGTTTCGAGATAGAGTTTAGAGCTTAGAAAAGAACGTATCTAGGGATCCTTATTTATAGATGGAGAGTGTAACTGACTGACAGCGACGTCTGTAACCGTCTAAAAGTGAGCCATTCAGAGACGTGCGGAGTTTATTACGAAGAGTAGTGGCATCAGAGGTCGCACAGGGCCACGTGGAGCTTGCTGCGGATAGTGGAGTGGTGTCCATTGTCGTGACTTGCCAGAGAGTGGTGGAGCTGCGTGGAATCCATTGCAGAGAGTGGAGCAGGGTGACGGATCTTGTCGTGGCTTGTCAGAGAGTTCGGATCCATCGATTGAAGCTCGGCTGGGATGCCTGATGGAGCAGAATGGCTCTTCACATCATCGTTCTGGGAGAGGCTTGGATGTTTCGAGGTCGCTGACGTTTCAGGCAGGAGTCACCTGTCGCAGGAGCTCGGATGGAGATTTTCTGTTGGCAGAGTCCGGGGAAGTCCGATCGCTAGAGAAGTCCGTCTGGGATTTATCTGATGTGGAGGCTCATCCGAAGATCGTCCGGTGGGGAAGCCCGATTTTATGGGGAGCCTGGTAGGAGGTCGGTTGGTGATGGACTTCGGATAGTGCTGGGGAGGCTCGGCAGACATCGGGGGCGATCGACCATCGCAGGGACCCAGCTGCTGGAGCTCGTCCGTCATAGAAGCTCATCCGGAATCCATCCGTTGGAGAAGTTCGGACGGGATCTGGTTCTTGCGAGAGGTCGAAAGGGGGCCGTTTGTTGTAGGAGCTCGAGCGAGGACCAGTTGTCGTGGAAAATCGAAGTAGTGTCCCGTTGTAGAAGTTTGTCTGGAATCCCCTCGCTACAAAGTAGCTCAACTGAGGTCTACCTGTAACAGATGTTCAAAAAAATTTTGTTCATAGTAGAGGCTCGAATGAAATTTGCTTACAGTAGACGTTTGGGGTAGACAGTCCGCTGTAGGTGTTCGGAGTAGACCGTTCGTAGTAGAAGTTTGGCTCTCGTGGGAGCCCAATTAAGATCCGGGGGGTGGTCGACCGCCGTAGAAACCTGGGTGGAGTTTGGTTACCGTAGAACTCTCATTGTCGGGGAAGCTCGGACGCTGACGAAGTCTGAAAGAAGTGCGGAGGGTAGTTAGTTGCTGTAGAAGATCGGCTGACAGTGAGCCCCAGAGGGCCTTCGGGGCGGCCCGATGGATGAATGCAGAAGTTCATTATCGGAGAAGTCCGGACGATCGAGGATGTTCGGAGAGGCACCACGCACAAGGTCGGGAGCCAGAAGAGCGCAGGAAGGATTGATCCTTTACAAGCTTCGGTCGGGGAGGGGGGGTATTTTATACCCAACACCAGTCCCCCTACTTTCGAGTTCGGGCTATGAATGAAGGAAGTACAAAAAAATTCTCACGATCGAAGCCATCTCCCTCGATTTTTGTGCTTGGCGGTTGCCAGATATTTGACGTTCGGCATGTTGGTACTGGAGCCTTTTCAGAAAAGATTTCTTCTTTTTGGAATTCTTGCCAGGGAATGGCTCTAGGTACGGCATAATAATGACTTTGTCAGCTGCCTGCCGTTTCCAACAGTCTGTCAAGGTGGGTGGGACACGCGGCTTAATGCAGGCCGGCCAGCAGAGATTCGCAATCATAATTGCACCAGATCCCGGGGTCTATTTAAATATGTTCTCCTCCTTCATGGGTTTCACTTTGCTTGAGAGAATCCCTCGGTTCCCCTCTTCTTCCCCGAGAGCTCCAGTTTCCTCTAGCATCCTTCCCGGCCTTAGACGTTCTCCGAGTTGACCTCCATCGTCCTCACCGTCCCCCTGTGCTCCTGGGGTCGATCTAGGTTAGTTTCGAAACTTCCTGTTATTTTTTCATCCTTTCTTCTTCGTATTCTGTTTATTTAACTTTCTCGGGGGCCTGTCTGCTATTTTTCTCTAATTTTTTAAGATTTTTGTAGCTTCCGTTTGATCCAAAATATCCTCTGATATCTCCTCTTCTAGCAGTTCTAGGAGTTCGTCAGCCCTGATTCCCCATAGTACTGGTAACGTAGACGAGCCCATAGCTAGGACCGAACCTTGTCCGGTCTTTGCACTGGATACCATCCCCGGCTCCCTGACTTCGGATGAGCTCTCACTGATAAGGATTCAGTATGGAGTTCCTCCGGAGTATGAGCTGGAGCTTTCTGGGCCATCTGACTGGGCTAGCGCCCCTCCTCCTGACCGCTTTTGTCTGTACCAAGAGGCCTTCCGTGCCGGATTTTGGCTCCCACTACCGCCCTTTGTTGTTGCTCTCTTTCATTTTCTGAACATTTCTCTAGTTTCCGTCGTGTCGAACTCCTTTAGGTTTTTGATAGGGTTTCTTTTCCTTTGTAGTTTAGCCGAAGTTCAGCCGACTCTTTCTTTGTTTAGGAACTTCTATACCTTCAAGCGTCATCCCTCGGCAAAGGATTGGTGGTACTTCTCCCTCCAGTTCGGGGTTGCTGAAAGGTGCCTCCTCTTCTGTCCATAACTGGAAGGAGAGATTTTTCTACGTCCGATGCCCGACCTTAAAGCTAGGGTTACCCCCTTGGGGTTCTCTAAGAGATTCCGCCCGTCGGGCCTCTAGCCTGGAAAGGGACGACCTCGATGCCTCAAAAAAACTCGAGGCCTATCGAGCCCCCCTCCTCCCCGAACTTTTGAGGGAATAACTTTTGTTCAATGTCGGCCTGAGCCCTCTTAACCCTGCCGGTATCTCTCCCCTTTTTATTTCTTTTTTCTCTTCTTCTTCTTCTTCTTTTTTTGGTACTTCTCCTTCTTCTTATTCCATCTCGAAGCCATGCTGATCTTCTTTTATCACAGACATGGATGCAAGCGTGGCTCGGAGGTTAGCCCAGGGTCTCAAGACCCACAAGAGAAAGGATGCCTCAACTTCGAGGTCGGTGAAGAAAGTCAGGACAGAGGGGACAAGCTCGGCCGTGCCTGCTCCGATGCTCGCCACCGTCGAAGCCCCTTCCGACGTCGAACCTGAAGTCCCCTGAACCCTTTCACAGAGCCCCCCGATCGAGGGTCCCATTTCGGAGGTTCGTCCCGAGGGGGCGTCCGGGGCCGAAGGGAGGAAGAGAAAGAAGACCCTAGCCCGGAGAAGCCGCAGTCACAAGGCTACCACCGAGGGGGTCAGTGGCTCCGAGGAAGACCTGGGGGAAAATTTCTTCAATAATAGGGACTTAATTAAGAGGCTGGTCGAAGGGTGCATCCTGCCCGAGGTCGTCGAGAGGATCATCCTTGCTGATCCCGAGCTGCGGGTCTGGGACTCTCTAGGATCTTTCCTTGAAGTAGGCTAACTCACCTTTTTCCTCCCTCCTGCTTCTTCAACTTATTCTCCAGCCCTCATATCGACTCTCCGACCTTCCTTGCAAATTGGGCATCAGCTCGTCGCCAACGTCGAGGTGGCGAAGATCGCCAAGAGGGAGGCAGCTCGGGTAGAAGAAGGTCGCCTAGCCGGGGCCACCCACCTTGAGGAGAAGATCGTCGAGGTCCTGAGCCTCCAGGAGGTGCTGGAAAAGGAGGGACAAACCTCGTCCGATCTGAGGACCGCCTTGGAGGAGGAGAGAGGGAAGGCTGAGGCCGAGGTCTCCATGTTGAGGGTGCAGGTTTTTGAGCTGAAGGAGCAGGTTTCTAAGCTGAAGGCGCGGATTCCATCTCTGGTCTCGGAGGCAAGGGCTCGAGTGGTGGAGGAGTTCAAAGCCTCCTCCGAGATGGAGGATTTAAAGGTCCAGTTCGGCCAGGACGCCTTCATCAAGGGGTTTGAGCTCTGCCAAGAGAAGGTGGCTGGGAGGTTTTCCGAATTGGATCTCAACTTTCTGAATGAGGCGTCCGATGATGAAGCCAGACCATTCGGAGTCGCCGCCGATCCTCTTCCAGCCGGGACCTCATCGACTGCCACGGCCACCGCTGACGATCTTCCGGGGACACCAACCCCCTCTACTTCTACCCCAGAGGTCCGGAACCTCTAGTTTTGTATTTTTCCTTTGTGGTGATTTTTTTCTCGTTCTCTTGTACTTGAAATTTATTTGATCAATGAAGCCGGATTTGTCTTTACGGAGGGTTCCCCCCTCTCTTTTTTTTTGTATCCCTTTCCTTTTTTTTATCTTCTAGCATTAATTTGAGTCGCGGCGCTCTTGTCCTCCAACGACAGTGTCCTACCGAAGCTCTTCTCCTACCGGAGGGTATTCCCTTGAAGTCGATGATACGAGACCTCCAAAGGAAAGTTCGTCAGTTGACAAAAAAATCTAAGAAGCTGGAAGACGAACTTCACCGACTGAGGGAGAGCCATTCAGAGGCCACCACGGAGGCTACTCGCTTTCGGGACCTCCACAAGAAAAGTTTCATGGAATACACCAAAAGAAAAGCCGACTTCATCATGGAGCTTGAGGAACTCCATAAACATGCCAGCGATCGATCTTGGACTTAGGCCTCCAAGATCAGCTCCCTTAAAGTTGAGCTGGCGGCCGCACGGGAGAAGATTGACCGGCTGGAAGGGAGCTCATCCCGACTCACAGCCCAGACTGACCGCGACCAAGACTGGTCGAAGAGGTTCTCCAACCTTCAAAAATAGCTGCGGGATGCCGAGGCGACTTACGACACCCACTGAGTCGGCTGGAGCAGACAAGTAGAGGACTACCGAAGGAGGCTCCAGACGGCGACTGACGAAGTTGCCTGCCTTCAAAGGCGGCTGTCCGAGAGAGTCCAGCTTGTCCCTGCACAAGATTTTGATGAGCTTTGCTCCTTGAGAGGGAATATGGCGGAACTGTCTGTAGCCCTTGGGTGGGAGGAAGCCAAATTACGATGGCTGAAGGTTCAGCTGGTCCACGAGCAGCAGGCAGTCAAGGACGCCGAGGCAGAGTCTGAGGTATTGAGGAGGAGGCTTCGAGAGTCGGAGGATGAGCGCCGGCGGTTTCACCGAATGTTCCAGGATATGCTGCTGAAAAAGATGGAACTAGAAGAGGAAGTCGAAAATTTAAGACAATCCATAGCAGGGGCCGGAACCGAGAGCTCGAAGTCGAAAGAAACTGGGCTTCCTTAGGGCCTCTTTTTCTTTTCTTTTTCTTTATCTTTTTGTTTTTGGCCTTTAAGGCTTTGTAATGTGTACTTCACCAATGAAATAGAAATGAAATTATCTATTACCTTATCCATTCTGGTATTAAATGGTTATTTACCAAACTCCATTTGTCTTCTGTCTTGTTTGGCGTCGATGTAGTTCGTAATCCCTCGTCGGTTCTTGCTTTGAGTCGTCGTTTGCCGAACTTTTTTTGTCTTCCGTCTTGTTCGATGCCGATGTAGTTTGAAGGTTTCTAGTCATTGCCGTGTCAATTTACCTTTAGGGACCAAAGATTTTCGACAAGAATTTTCTCTTTCGTCGAGATGAGGTCCCTTGTGCCTTTGATGTAGTTCGTTTTTCACCTATCGTCGGTGTAATTCATCGCTTTTTCTTTTCGCCTCCCCTTTTCTTTTGTGTTTGAGTGAGGGTCTTCCCTCTACTCTTGATGGGGTCGTGAGAGTGTAGAGGAGTCATTGAGGAAGCTTTCCTCCTTGTCGATCAATCAAGTCTTTGCTTGCATCGGGATGAGGTCCTCCCCTTGTTCTCGACAGTCGATTTCAGCTCGTGTTAGGATGAGGTTCTCCTCCTATTCCTAACAAGGCTGTGGGGGCACATAAGGGCCGTTGTAAGGGCCTCTCTCCCCATCCGATCTACAAGAAATCGGGCCTTCGACTTTGCTCATGTTAGGACGAGGTTCTCCTCCTATTCCTAACAAGGCTGTGGGGGCACATAAGGGCCATTGTAAGGGCCTCTCTCCCCATCCGATCTTTAAGAAATCGGACCTTTGACTTTGCTCATGTTAGGACGAGGTTCTCCTCCTATTCCTAACAAGGCTGTGGGGGCACATAAGGGTCATTGTAAGGGCCTCTCCCCCCATCCGGTCTTTAAAAAATCGGGCCTTCGACTTTGCTCATGTTAGGATGAGGTTCTCCTCCTATTTTTAACAAGACTGTGGGGGCACATAAGGGCCGTTGTAAGGGCCACTCCCCCCATCCGATCTTTAAGAAATCGGTCCTTCGACTTTGCTTATGTTAGGACGAGGTTCTCCTCCTGTTCCTAACAAGGCTGTGGGGGCACATAAGGGCCGTTGTGAGGGCCTCTCCCCCCATCCGATCTTTAAGAAATCGGACCTTCGATTTTGCTCATGTTAGGACAAGGTTCTCCTCTTGTTCCTAACGCACTTAATTTCGTTTGTATGGGAGAGTTATCTCCTATCGTCATAAGCTCATACCAAAAGAAAAAATACGCAAATATGAAAAGAATTTTCATTCAGGGCAAAGTTGTTGGTAATTCATTCGTAGATTTTTTGAATCCTATAGCCGTGGAAGGTCTGCTCCCCACTGGGGTCCCCCCGAGATGGAGTTGATAATCCTAATTGGAGGCCGATCTCCTAGCTGCTCCTCCCTCCTTGGCGGTTTCGACTGCGGCAGGGCCCTAGGCTGATCTTCTCTTCCTTCAGGCCGGCGTCGAATGAATTTGTCGAGCCGACCTCATCTGATAAGCTCCTCGATCTCATTTCAGAGCTGAATACATTCTTCTGTATCGTGACCGTGGTCATGATGATAGAGGCAGAATTTGTTCAGGTTGCACTTTTCAGGGTGCGAGCGCATCCTCTCTGGCCTTGGAAGCTGCTCCCTAACCTCCATCAGCACTTGAGTTTTCGATACATTGAGAGGGGCGTAGCTGTAGAATCTTTCGGGAGGAGAGCCTCGCCAAACTTGACAGTCTGAGCTTCTCTGTTTATGGGCTCGGGGAGGAGTCCGGATGTGCCTATGTCTGGGAGGAGTTCGAGAACGTGGTCGAGCTTCACTCGGCCCTTTTTTGACTGCGGGCTTGCTCGAGTCTTCCGCCTGTCGCTCTCTCGCGGTCTCCTCATCCTTCATCTTGAAGGCTTCTTCTACTCGGGCATATCCTTCAGCCCAAGCTACCAAATCGGCAAAATCCCTGGGGTACTTCTTTTCCAGGGAGAATAGAAGGTCGTTCTTTTGAAGGCTGCCTTTCAGAGCGGCCATCGCGACCGATTGGTCTAAGTTCCAGACCTCCAATGCGGTGACATTGAAACAGTTAACGTAAGCCCAGATGGACTCCCCCTCCCTCTGCTTGATGTTGATGAGGGACTCTGAACCTCTCCCAGGATGCCGGTTGCTAACAAAATGAGCCACAAACTGGTGGCTCATCTGATCAAAAGAAAAGATGGTACCCGACTTCAACATCGAGTACCAGTTTCTTGCTGCCCCCTTCAAGGTGGATGGAAAAGCTCGGCACAGGATGGCGTCTGGCGTGCCATGGAGCAGCATCATTGTCTGGAAGGCCTTCAGGTGGTCGACTGGGTCCGAGGTTCCGTCGTAGCTTTTGAATTGAGGGAGCTTAAAGTTTGACAGGAATGGTTCCTGCATGATCATTTGAGAGAAGGAAGGGTTAGTACAGATGTCCTCACCATAAGCAGGGGGAGCGTGGCGGAGTTCTTCGATCCACCGGTTCATCTCCTGGAGCCTTTGATCCAGGAAGTCCTCTCAACTGCGGGTCTCGAGGGTCTTCGGGCAGAATGAAGGTAGAGATCTTCCAGGAGTAGAATCGTGATCGGATTGAGGGCTCTCCACCCTCGGATTCATCTTTCCGGGAAAGACGGGGTGACTGGCCCAAGTGGCCCGCCCTACCGTCCGATTTTGGAATTTCGACAATGTTCTCTCCAACCGCACCGACGCCTGCGGCTGTTGTTGCTGTTGCATGGCCTGCACCACTTCAGCGAGGCCTCTGACCTGCTAAACTAGTAGGTCGAATTGCTCCGCACCGACCGCCACTATCGGAGGAGGAGGAGGAGCCTGGAAAACTGGAGGTGAGGCTGGAGCCTGAGATCTGGCCGTGGAGGCCGTGGATCGCCTGGTGGATGCCTTGCGGGGAGGCATCGAGTGAAGATCTAGTAGAGGGAGGAGAAGAGGATGTCAGAGAAGATGACTGGGTTCAGTCCGGTTGAGTACTCTTTTAAGAACAAGGGTACCGCGAAGCCACAGCGCCTTTCCTCTAGCGCCAATTCTGTTAGTGCAGAATTCCATCGAAGTCAGAGAAGCTGGAGCTGGGATGACCACAGCCGCTACCGGGACCTGCAAAGAAAGTCTAAACCAGAGTTGGGGGTGCTCCAACAAGATCCTCCGATGCTCAAGTCAGTACTCTGCTTCAACAAAAATGGAGTGCTCGAGCAAAAATTTTTGCAGAGTTTCGAGATAGAGTTTAGAGCTTAGAAAAGAATGTATCTGGGGGTCCTTATTTATAGACGGAGAGCGTAACTGACTGACAGTGACGTCTGTAACCATCTGAAAGTGGGCCATTCAGAGACGTGCGGAGTTTGTTACGGAGAGTAGTGGCATCAAAGGTCGCCCAGGGCCACGTGGAGCTTGCTGCGGAGAGTGGAGTGGTGTCCGTTGTCGTGACTTGCCAGAGAGTGGTGGAGCTGTATGGAATCCATTACAGAGAGTGGAGCAGGGTGATGGCTCTTGTCATGGCTTGTCAGAGAGTTCGGATCCATCGGTTGAAGCTCGGTTGGGATGCCTAATGGAGCAGAATGGCTCTTCACATCATCGTTCTGGGAGAGGCTCGGATGTTTCGAGGTCGCTGATGTTTCAGGCGGGAGTCACCTGCCGCAGGAGCTCGGATGGAGATTTTCTGTTGGCGGAGTCTGGAGAAGTCCGATCGCTAGGAAAGTTCATCTGGGATTTATCTGATGTGGAGGCTCATCCAAAGATCGTCCGCTGGGGAAGCCCGATTTTACGGGGAGCCTGGTAGGAGGTCGATCGGTGATGGACTTTGGATAGCGCTGGAGAGGCTTGGCAGACATTGAGGGCGATCGGCCATCGCAAGGACCCAGCTGCTGGAGCTCGTCCGTCATAGAAGCTCGTCTGGAATCCATCCGCTGGAGAAGTTCGGATGGGATCCGATTCTCGTGAGAGGTCGAAAGGGTTCCGTTTGTTGTAGGAGCTCGGGCGAGGACCAGTTGTCGTGGAAAATCAAAGTAGTGTCCCGTTGTAGAAGTTCATCCGGAATCCTCTCGCTACGGAGTAGCTCGGCTGAGGTCTACCTGTAATAGAAGTTCGAAAAAAATTTGTTCATAGTAGAGGCTCGAATGGAATTTGCTTACAGTAGACGTTTGGGGTAGACAGCCCACTGTAGGTGTTCGGAGTAGACCATTCGTAGTAGAAGTTTGGCTCTCGCGGGAGCCCAATTAGGATCCGGGGGGTGGTCGACCATCGTAGAAACCCGAGTGGAGTCTGGTTACCGTAGAACTCTCATTGTCGGGGAAGCTTGGATGCTGACGAAGTCCGAAAGAAGTGCGGAGGGTAGTTGGTTGTTGCAGAAGGTTGGCTGACAGTGAGCCCCAGAGGGCCTTCAGGGTGGCCCGATGGATGAGTACAGAAGTTCATTATCGGAGAAGTCCGGACGATCAAGGATGTTCGGAGAGGCACCACACACAAGGTCGGGAGCCGGAAGAGCGCAGGAAGGATCGGTCCTTTACAAGCTTCGATCGGGGAGGGGGGGTATTTTATACCCAACAGGTATATTTAGATATACTTGATCCATGTAGCAAGTAATCTAATTAGGTTGGTTACCATGGCCGTCCGGTCATAGAAGAAAAGTAGGGTTTAAAGGCCCTCTCCTCCCATTCGATGGGGTCTCCTGTGGCGGTAGGAGTGCCGCTGCAATTATATCCCATGCAGATGAAGCAGTGAAAGGACTTTATTATAAAGGTTCAATTGTAAAATTTATCATGAATGTGTTAGATTAGATCTAAAATTTTGATTGAGTTATTTTTTGTTATGTAATTAGCAATAGGATTACTATTTATGAAATGTGCTGATCTATTTGTGAAATGAGTCAACATATTTGGTGAACAGAAAATAAAACCTTTCAAATTTGAAAATTATTTTTGAAATACCAAACCCTAACTCATCAGTCCAAATACTTAATTAAAAGAATTAAGTGTTGTCAAGTTGGTCTAGAATTGTGAATTAAGACCTAAGATAATTGCATAAACTTATGGGTCAATGGGTTAGATGGATTAGGTTCATAATTGGGTTAGACCTAAGGTTAGCTTAAAGAAATGGACTAAATTAGAATAATTGATCAAATCTAATCAAAAGTTGAATTAGATTAGGTCAAAGACACTCTAGACTCAACTCCAATAGTTGTAGTTGAATGGGTCCATATCTTTAACTAGACCAAGATGGACTTAATTCATGGCTACGCGGTGGAACCCTATTTACTAAGTTGATCAAATTAAAACTAATGAACCGGTTGGTATCTAAGGTAAGTTTGAAAGTTTGACCAGTGGTTCTTAAGTGGGAGCTACTCGCATTGATTCGATCTCTGACGAGCTAATGGCATATCCCCACCGCTGATCTCACTTACCTAGCCAACCTGGTGAGTTAGGTTTTGATTAGATCACTTGGTGATTAGGGCTCACCCATGTCATTAGGTAAATCAGTGTGACTGATTTAGGTGCTCCTAATGTCGGCTTTAATTAAATCTTTTTTAATCTAACTTGGTGAAGTCAGTGGAAGGATTGAAATTGGCTGGTTAATTTCTTCTCTTCTATCCTTTAATAAAATCCTCAAAAATTATTAGGTCCCTAAAATGATTAAGTTATAGTGATAACTAAGTCATAGCCTCCCATTAAGTGAGTAATAATGAGTCCATTAGTTTAATAATCACTGGAGGCCCAAAGGCTTGGTGCTTATTGACTAATGGAATTATCATTCATAGTATGATAATTTGGTTGAGTCTTTCTGATGGTGGTCAGGTTGGCCGGCCAAAGTTGGGCCAGATCATTTATTGGTCCGATTCACCAATCAAGTCATGTTAATGGTTGGACCTAATCAAATCTTTTCAGTGGAGGCCAAAGCCTACTGATTAGGTTCTGGGGCAAAATAAATTACTAGAAGTTGTTTAGAAAAATAACTGATTATGAACCTACCTATAGATGCACATGGATTGACCAACCAAAGTTGGGCTCGTGTGTAGTCTGTGTGGATTCTAGTACCCACTAAGGAATTAAAGTAATTCTTCGAATTGGAGGTTGAGGCTAACAATTCGTAAAAATATTGAGAGAAACTTTAGACTAAAGTCCAAGTCTTTAGTATTAATAATTATATACTAATAGAGGTCTGGTTTTTCTTTATGCATGTATGGCCAATACCCTATCACTCCAATCATTATTAGATAATGACAAGCTCATTGGACCTAATTTCGATAGTTGGTATTGAAAATTAAAAATCATCCTTGAGTATGAACGGATCCTTTATGTAGTAACAGATCCGGCACCCGACGAGCCAGCCCCAAACGCTAGAGGGACGGTCCGAGATACTTACCAGAAGTGGCTCAATGACTGCACCACCATTCAATGCATAATGCTGGCGACAATGAATGATGAGTTCAGTCACAGATTCGAGAACGCCCAGCCACAGGAGATGCTTCAAATGTTGAACGACTCCTTTGGCACACCTGACGATGTTGAAAGGCACAAAACCAATTGTGCCATTTTCAATGCTCGGATGAGGGATGGGGCCTCAGTCACCGATCATGTACTATACATGATCGAAATGATTGAGCACCTAAGTAAACTGGGCTTTCCCTTGCATGAGCAGCTCGGTAAGGATGCGATCCTTAATTCTTTGCCCAAGTCCTTCCTCCCCTTCCTTACTCTTTTTCAGATGACAAAGCCTGCAGTGAACTACCATGGCTTGTTGGGGTTGCTGCAGAACTTTGAGAACAACCACTAGCTCCAAAAGGAGTCGGTGAATGTTGTGGGAGGGTCTTCTTCTGGTCGTCGACCCTTTAAGAAAGGGAAGAAGAAAAAGAAGAAGAAGAATAAGAAGGTGCAGTCGCATGCTGAGACGTCTGCATAGGGTCAGACCAAGAAGCGCAAGCCCGACCAGAGCCAGGCAGAGTGCTTCTTTTGCAAGAAGCATGGGCACTGAAAGAGGAACTGTCCTCTATACATTGCCTCCCTGGATCCGAACAGGCCGAAGAAGAAGCAAGATAATTATATGATAACACCTTGTAACTTTTCCATTTGTGATACTACTACCTGGGTATTGGATACCGAAAGCCCTTATCATATTTGCAATTTGATGCAGGGTCTGCAGGTCAGTAGGAGATTTGATGATGGCGAGAGGTTCCTGAACATTGGAGATGGAAGCAAAGTTTCAGTTCTAGCTTTAGGAATCATGAACCTTGTAATCAATTCTCGTAATATAATTCTGAGTGAATGTCACTATTGTCCAAGCTTTTTATTAAATATTATTTCTGTAGGCCTTTTGGCCATGTACAGTTATGAATTTTTAATAAAAAAAAATATTTGCAATATCATTTTGAATGGTGTTACAATATTTGTTAGACAACTAAATAATGGAATATACTTACTATCATAGCCTGTTAATGTGGTTCAAACCTCCAGTAAATGCTCTAGAATAGATAATGTGTCAGAAGTCTACCTTTGACACTGTAGGCTAGGTCATATCAATAAGAACAGGATAAACAGGTTGGCTCAAGAAAGAATTCTTGAAGTTGGTGATTATGAATCACTTCCAACCTATGAGTCCTGTCTTCTTGGGAAGATGACTAAGTCATCATTTACTGAAAAAGGTGAAAGAGCCAATGAACTCTTGGGTCTGGTACATTCAAATGTATGTGGACCCATGAGCTCAAGTGCAAGAGGTGGATATTTCTACTTCATAACCTTCATAGCGACCTATTGAGATATGGGTATGTCTACTTAATGAAGCATAAATCGGAGTCATTTAAAATATTCAAACTATTCCAAAATAAGATAGAAAAATAAACTGGGAAGTGTATTAAAACTCTTCGATCTGATCGAGGAGGTGAATACCTTTCCAATGATTTTCTGACATATCTTGGGGAGAATGGGATTCTTTCTCAATGGACTCCTCCTGGAACACCACAGCATAATGGTGTGTCTGAAAGGAGGAATCGGACCTTGTTGGATATGGTTCGATCCATCATGGGGTTTGCTGGTCTGTCAATCTCTCTATGGGGATATGCGCTCGAATCGGCTTGTTACCTTCTAAATAGGGTTCTGAGTAAGTCTGTAACCAAAATGCCATATGAGATATGGATAGGACGTAAGCCAGTACTCTTGCACCTTAAGGTTTGAGGATGTCTAACTTATGTTAAACATTTAATTACGGATAAGCTTGGACCTAGGTCTGACAAGTGTAATTTCATAGGGTACCCAAAAGAGACTAAAGGGTATTATTTCTACCTAGCTGATGAGCAAAAGGTATTTGTAAGCCTTAAGGCAATCTTTTTAGAAAAGGAGTTTCTTGGTGAAGGGACTGTTGCCTCTAAGGTCGAACTTGAGAAAGTTTGACAGGTGAAAAAACTGACACAAGTAGCTGAACCTGAACCGGATTTGATTAGATCAGATCCGGAGCCCATTGTTCCTGCACCCTTAAGATGGTCTGGTAGAGTACCACGTCAATCGGACAGATATTATGGTTTCTTGGTCCGGGACGGCGATCCTATCGAACTTGATGAAAATGATGAGGATCCGATCACCTACATAGATGCAATGCAGAGACCTGACTTTGACAAATGGCTAGAGGCCATAAAATCCAAAATGGAGTCCATGAAGGTCAATGATGTATGGACATTGGTTGACCCACCCGAAGGAGTAAAACCCATAGGGTGTAAGTGAATCTTCAAGAGGAAGAGGGGCACAGACGAAAAGGTGGAAACCTATAAAGTCTGTCTGGTTGCCAAGCGATATCGTCAATGTTATGGTATAGACTATGATGAGACGTTTTCTCCTATGGCAATGCTCAAATCCATTCGAATTATGCTTACGATAGCTGCCCATCTAGACTATGAAATCTGATAGATGAATGTGAAGACAGCTTTCCTAAATAGAGAGCTAGACGAAGAGGTGTATATGATACAACCTGAAGGATTCACATCCACAGATGAGTCTAAGGTGTGCAGGCTACAGAGGTCTATTTATGGACTTAAGCAGGCATCCCGGAGTTGGAACATACATTTTGATAGGACAATCAAGACGTATGGCTTCGTTAAGAATGGAGAAGAGCCCTACATTTATAAGTGGGCTAATGGTCCAGTAGTAGTATTTCTTGTATTATATGTGGATGACATTCTCTTAATCGAGAATGATGTCCCTGCATTACAGGGAATAAAGATTTGGCTGTCATCATAATTATCCATGAAGGATCTGGGAGAAGCTTCCTACATCCTAGGATGAGGATCTATAGGGATAGATCTAAAAGACTGCTTGGCTTATCCCAGTCCACATACATTGATACTATGCTGAAGAGGTTCAGCATGGAGAATTCCAAGAAAGGTTATCTACCGATAGGCCATGGAATTTCTCTCTCGAAGAGGGATTATCCGACAACACCTCAAGAGAGAGAGCGTATGGATAGAATTCCATATACTTCGACAGTGGGATCTATCATGTACGCCATGACATGTACACGACCAGATGTGGCATACTCACTAGGGGTAGTGAGTAGATACCAATCTGATCCAGGAGAGAATCACTGGAAGGTTGTTAAAATCATCCTGAAGTATTTAAGAAATACTAAGGACCAGTGGCTTATTTATGGTGAATCGGACTCGAGACTTATAGGGTTTACAGACTCTAATTTTTAGTCTGATCACGATGACAGCAAGAGTGTGTCAGAATTTATTTTTACCCTTAATGGTGGGGTTGTCTGTTGGAAAAGTTTCAAGCAGTACACTGTGGCTGATTCAGTTTGCGAGGTGAAGTATGTCACTGTATCAGATGCTGCCAAAGAAGTGGTGTGGCTGAGAAAATTCATCATCGAGCTCGGAGTAGCACCCTCCCCTTGTTGGTCTAGTTCTGCTCTATTGCGACAGCTCTGGAGCCATTGCTCAGGTGAAAGAACCAAAGGCACACCAGTGGACGAAGCATATTCTGTGCTGCTACCATCTCATCCGAAAAATCGTGGATCGAGGTGACGTCGACCTTCAGAAGATTGATGGGAAGGAGAACCTGGCTGACCCATTCACTAAAGCCATTGTGGTGAAGGAGTTCGACGACTTCAAGTCAAAGATGGGTATTAGATACTGCACCGATTAGCTTTAGGCCAAGTGGGAGATTGTTGGGAATAGTATTCCAAAGTCAATCGTCAGCCTATTGATGGTTATGCTCCTTTTGTATTAGTATATGAATTATAAATAAATAAAAGTTATTTTGGTATTTTTTATCACAAATTGTTTCATCTTCTAATGAACTCCTATATTGTGGTAAAGTCCTTAGGACTATTTAGACTCGACAAAGGAGGATTTGTCATTTAGTCCTTAAACCTGTTCGCGACCAAATGATACGTTGTTACTAAGGACAACAATGTTTATCAAGCATAGGTCGTTGTGTGCCATATGGGTTGGTTGTCCTTTTAACCAAGGAGTGTGGAGACATTGGTATGGCATAAAGGTGAGATGTAAGGGTACATCTGCACTGAACATGACCGATTCAGGAGCTATTTCTACTGTCAAGATTTGCTCCGATGGGATATGGGTATAAATGTCCCTCTAACCTGAGACAGCCATGGTGACTTGCAAGCATCTCACTACACTTAGGCACTGGACTACCTGAACTTCTAATTCAGTGACGGAAGGATGCTGGGTGTAGTCAAGTGCTTGACTTGTCGGGGCATGTGTCAAGATGGGATTGACCACTCCGGTTCAGGAGCTGTGTACAGTCATATTTTAATTTAGCAAAATCTCAGCCAGAGTAGTCCTGGTGAGGAGTCACAGGACTGTTTGAGTTTAGCATGATTTGGATGATCTAATCAGGGTTGACAGTTTAACCCTGAGTCATCCTAAACACAGGGGTCAAAAGGAATGAATTATACAGTAACCATATTCACGTAGGTTCTGAGTGTTGCGATTGTGATTATTCGACCTATCCGGACATCAGGTACTATTGCTAGATGGTCACTTCGATTAGTATAGAAATTGGTTCCTGTGCTACCGGCTTAGGTTCGAATCTACGGGGTCACACATATTAGAGGTTCCTATCTGATCTGATGGCTGATGAAGAGTCTTAATGCTCATAGACTATGAGTCCTACATATCTGGGACTCTGTGATCAAGAATCAAGATTCTCTGATCATGAGTCCCACACATTTTGGGTACCAGGGTCAAGAGTCCCACTGGTTTGGGACTCTTCGATCAAAATTTCATATCGATGGATTTTGATATTTGATTGCTCATCGAATTTGGACTCAGTATTTATGAGAGGTTTCATTAGTGATTTGATCACTAATTAACTCAATTTGATTGAGTAATTATTTTTGAATCAAGTCCAATTGAATTGAATTCAGTTGGGTTTGACCCGATTAGGTTAAGAGTTGATCGAATCGTCGAGATGGTTTGGTCCCTGATTTGATCAGGGGTTGGGCTTAGTCAATTTTTGATTTGATTAGGATTTTATTAAGCCTAATTAAGTTGGATTTAATTTAGTCTAATTGTGCTTAACCTATTTTGATTAGGTTGGCTCAATTAGGTTCAAACCACCTTGACTTTTCTCCCTGCGCCACCTCTCCTTTTTAGTGCCCCATGTTCTACACGAGAAAGTGTTTCTCGTATAAACTCTCCATGCACAAATGAAGCCACGCCCCTTCTCTTCTCATGCCCAAGTGGATAGGGATGAGTTGGTTTGCATTTGAATTCTAATTTGATTTGAATTCAAATGTGCAACCACTTATCTTTATCCTCTCACGCGGATAAGACACGTTCTACATTGTTTTAAAAAGAGGAGAAGGATGGGGCATGCGTAGAATTTTTTGAGAGAAAGCCTGGGGTGTGAGGCAGCCTTGTGCATGAGGTGAAGGTCCAAAACCTTTCAAGAGAAAAAGAAAGAAAAGTGGGCACACGGTTTTTCAGTGAGTTCCCTAGGGTGTCAGCCTGGGGTTCGGAAAGTGAGAAGGTGAGCTACGAGTGTCGTGAGCCCACCAAATTTCAGGAAGAGCTTCATTAATCTCTCAAGCATACTTGCTAATGATCCAGAGCATTTGAAGAGTCCACAAACATCGATCGAAGGAGTTCGATCAGCATCGGCCGTCGAAAGGGCTCTACAACGAGCTAGCACTCGTGAGGAGCCGATCAGACCGAGAGCTTCGTGTGGACGATCCACAGAGGCCATGTTGGAAATAGTGTCCCAAAGCCAATCATCAGCTTGTTGACAGTTGTGCTCTTTGTTGTATTAGTACATAAATCATAAATAAATAAAAGTTATTTTGATATTTTTTCATCATATATTGTCATCTTCTAATGAACTCCTGTGTTGTGGTGAAGTCCTTAGGACTATTTAGACTTGACAAAAGAGGATTTGTCGTTTAGTCCTTAAACCTGTTCGCAACCAAATGATACGTTGTTACCAAGGACAATAACATTTATCGAGCATAGGTCGTTGTGTGCCATATAGGTTGGTTGTCCTCTTAACCAAGGAGTGTGAAGACACTGGTATGGCATATAGGTGAGATGTAAGGGTACATCTGCACTGAACGTGACTAACTCTGGAGCTATCTCTGCTGTCAAGATTTGCTCCGATGGGATATGGGTATAAATGTCCCTCCAACCTGAGACCGCCACGGTGACTTGCAAGCAACTCACTGCACTTAGGCACTGGACTACCTGAATTTCTAATTCAGTGACGGAAGGCTGCTGGGTGTGGTCAAGTACTTGACTTGTCGTTGCATGTGTCAAGATGGGATTGACCACTCTAGTTCAGGAGCTGTGTATAGTCGTATTTCAATTTAGCAAAACCTTGGCTAGGGTAGTCCTAGTGAGGAGTCACAGGACTGTTTGAGTTGAGCATGACTCGGATGATCTAATCAGGATTGATAGTTTAATCCTGAGTCGTCCTAAACATAGGGGTCAAAAGGGATGAATTATATAGTAACCATATTCTTGTAGGTTCTGAGTGTTGCGATTGTGACTATTCGACCTATCTGAATATCAGGTACCATTACTAGATGGTCACTTCGATTAGTACAGGAATTGGTTCCTGTGCTACCGGCTTAGGATCGAACCTGCGGGGTCACACACATTAGAGGTTCCTATCTGATCTGATGGCTGATGAAGAGTCCTAATATTCATAGACTATGAGTCCTACGTGTTTGGGACACTATGATCGAGAATCAAGATTCTCTGATCATGAGTCCCACACATTTTGGGTACCGGGGTCAAGAGTCCCACTGGTTTGGGACTCTTCGATCAAGGTTTCATATTGATGGACTTTGATACCCGATTGCCCATCGAATTTGGACTCAATATTTATGAGAGGTTTAATTAGTAATTTGATCACTAATTAACTCAATTTGATTGAGTAATTATTTTTGGATCAAGTCCAATTGAATTGGATTCAGTTGGGTTTGACCCGATTAGGTTAAGAGTTGACCTAATCGTCGAGATAGTTTGGTCCCTGATTTGATCAGGGGTTGGGCTTAGTCAATTCTTGATTTGATTAAGATTTTATTGAGCCTAATTAAGTCTAATTAAGTTGGGTTTAATTTAGTCTAATTGTGCTTAACCTATTTTGATCAGGTTGGTTCAATTAAGATCAAACCACCATTTGAATTTGAATCCCTGCACCACCTTAAATCTCTGCACTCATTTGAATTCATGAGAAGAAACTTCTCATAAATTTTCTCTCATGCAAAGCCCTTCTCACGCCCACTCTTGTGCGCCAATATTTGGATAAGGATGATTAGTTAGCCATTCAAATTCAAAGCATGTTTGAATTTGAATGGATAACTTATCTCTTGCGCCTACATGACATTATCCACTTTAGCGCCCCACATCTCACATGAGAAAGAGTTTCTTATGAAACCTTTCCATGCACAAAGTAGCCTCGCACCTTCTCTTCTCACGCCCAAGTGGATAAGGATGAGTTGGTTTTAGTTTGAATTCAAATTTGATTTGAATTCAAATGTGTAACCACTCATCTTTATCCTCTCACACGGATAAGACACGTTTTGAACTATTTTAAAAGAGATAGGGAAGTGGGGCGTGCGTAAAAAAATTTTGAGAAAGAAAGTGGGGCGTGAGGAACTCTTGTGCATGAGTGAGAAGTCTAAAACTTCCGAGAGAAAAAGAAAGAAAAGAAAGAAAATTGGGCACAGGGTTTTCAGTGTGTTCCCTAGGGTTTCAGCCTGGGGTTCGGGAAGTGAGTTAGTGAGCTACGAGTGTCGTGAGCCCACCAAATTCTAGTGAGAGAATCATCTACCTCTCAAGCACATTTGCTGATGATCCAGAGCAACCGTGGAATCGACAGACATCGATTGAAGGAGTTCGATCAGCATCAGTCGTCAAAAAGGCTCTACAATGAGCTAGCACTCGTGAAGAGCCGATCAGACTGGGAGCCTCGTGTGAATGATCCATAGAGGCCAGACACCCTGTGTGGCAGTGTTGTAGCGATCATAGCCTTCTGACGGTGATCAAATTGCGGTGATCGACTACCTGCACAAAGATATTGTATTCTGAACACAAAACAGTAAATTATTCACTGTTCAAATTTGAATTTCAAATTTAAATGCATGCATGCTATATATCATATTTAGATCCTAGTGTAGGATAAATATATATTAATTAATTAGATTAATTAATTATTTTTACTGTAAAATAGTGATTTTAAAAAAGTTTTAAAATTACCATTTTACCCCTGCACTCAAATTTTGCTTCAAATGGTATCAGAGCCAGGTTCTAACATATGATATATGAATTTACATGTGTAGATTAAGTTGTAATCTAAAGGTTTAAATTTGAAATTTGAAATTCAAAATTTAAAATTTGAATTTTGAAAGTTGTTCGAAATTCAAAATTCAAATATTTAAAATTTAAAATTTGAATTTTGAATTTTAAAATTTAAAATTCAAAATTCAAAATTCAAAAATTTGAAATTCAAAATTTGAAATTTGAAATTTGGTTAAAATTTGAAATTTGAAATTCAAAATTTAAAATTCAAAATTTAAAATTCAAAAATTTGAAATTTGAAATTTGAAATTTGTTTGAAATTTGAAATTTGTTTGAAATTTAAAATTCAAAAATTTAAAATTTGAAATTTGAAATTTAAATTTTAAAATTGGTATATTTAGATATACATGATCCAAGTAGCAAGTAATCGAATTGGGTTGGTTACCATGACCGTCTGATCATAGGAGAAAAGTAGGGTTTAAAGGTCCTCTCTTCTCATTCGATGGGGTCTCCTATGGCGGTAGGGGTGTCGCTGCAATTATATCCCATGCAGATGAAGCAGTGAAAGGACTTAATTGTAAAATTTCAATTATAGAATTTATCATGAATGTGTTAGATTAGATCTAAAGAAATATTCATGATTTATTTTGATTGAGTTATTTTCTGTTATGTAATTAGCAATAGGATTGCTATTTATGAAATGTGCTGATCTATTTGTGAAATGAGTCAACATGTTTGGTGAACAAAAAATAAAACCTTTCAAATTTGAAAATTATTTTCAAAAAGTCAAACCCTGATCCATCAGCCCAAATACTTAATTAAAAGAATTAAGTGTTGTCAAGTTGGTCTAGAATTATGAATTAAGACCTAAGACAATTGCATAAACTTGTGAGTCAATGGGTTAGATGGATTAGGTCCATAATTAGGTTAGACCTAAGGTTAGCTTAAAGAAATGGACTAAATTAGAGTAATTGGTCAAATCTAATCAAAAGTTGAATTATATTAGATCAAGAATACTCTAGACTCAACTCCAATAGCTGTAGTTGAATGGGTCCATGTCTTTAACTAGACCAAGATGGACTTAATTCATGGCTACATGGTGGAACCCTATTTACTAAGTTGATCAATTTAAAACTAATGAACCGGTTGGTGTCTAAGGTAAGTTTGACAATTTGACCAGTGGTTCTTAAGTGGGAGCTACTCGCATTGATTCGATCTCTGACAAGTTAATGGCTTATCTCCACCACTGATCTCACTTACCTGGCCAACCTAATGAGTTAGGTTTTGATTAGATTACTTGGTGATTAGGGCTCACCCATGTCATTAGGTAAATTAGTGTGATTGATTTAGGTGCTCCTAATGCCAGCTTTAATTAAATCTTTTTTAATCTGACTTGGTGTAGTCAGTGGGAGGATTGAAATTGGCTAGTTAATTTCTTCTCTTCTATCCTTTAATAAAAATCCTCAAAATATTAGGTCCCTAAAATGATTAAGTTATAGTGATAACTAAGTCATAGCCTCCCATTAAGTGAGTGATAATGAGTCCATTAGTTTAATAATCATTGGAGGCCCAAAGGCCTGGTGCTTATTGACTAATGGAATTATCATTCATAGTATGATAATTTGGTTGAGTCTTTCTGATGGTGGTCAGTCAGGCTGACCAAAGTCAGGCTTGATCATTTATTGGTCTGATTTACCAAATCAAGTCATATTAATGGTTAGACCTAACCAAATCCTTTCAGTGGAGGCCAAAGCCTGCTGATTAGGTTCTGGGGCAAAATAAATTACTAGAAGTTGTTTAGAGAAACAACTGGTTATGAACCTACCTATAGATGCACATAGATTGACCAACCAAAGTTGGGCTTGTGTGCAGTCTGTGTGGATTCTAGTACCCACTAAAGAATTAAAGTAATTCCTCGAATTGGAGGTTGAGGCTACCAGTTCGTAAAAATATTAGGAGAAACTTTAGACTAAAGTCCAAGTCCTTAGTATTAATAATTTATGTACTAATAGAGGTCTGGTTTTTCTTTATGTAGCTATGGCCACTACCCTGTCGCTCCGGTCATTATTAGATAATGACAAGCTCATGGGACCTAATTTCGAAAGCTGGTATCAAAAATTAAAAATTATCCTTGAGCATGAGTGGATCCTTTATGTAGTAACGGATCCGGCACTAGAGGAGCCAGCCCCGAATGCTAGAGGGATGGTCCGAGACACTTATCAGAAGTGGCTCAACGACCGCACCACCGTTCGGTGCATTATGCTGGCAATAATGAATGATGAGTTCAGCCGCAGGTTTGAGAACGCCCAGCCACATGAATGATGAGTTCAGCCGCGGCAATGATCCGAAGCCCATTGTTCCTGAACCAGTGGCTTATTTATGGTGAATCAGACTTGAGACTTATTGGGTTTACAGACTCTAGTTTTCAGTCTGATCACGATGACAGCAAAAATATGTCAGGATTTATTTTTACCCTTAATGGTGGGGCTATCTGCTTGAAAAGTTTCAAGCAACACACAGTGGCTGATTCAGTTTGCGAAGTGGAGTATGTCACCGTATCAGATGCTGCCAAAGAAGCGGTGTGGCTGAGAAAATTCATCACCGAGCTCGGAGTAGCACCCTCCCTTGTTGGTCTAGTTTTGCTCTACTGTGACAGCTCTGGAGCCATTGCTCAGGCGAAGGAACCAAAGGCACACCAGCGGACGAAGCATATTCTGCGCCGCTACCATCTCATCCGAAAAATTATGGATCGAGGTGACATCGATCTTCAAAAGATCGACAGGAAGAAGAACCTGGCTGACCCATTCACTAAAGCCATTGCGGTGAAGGAGTTCGACAACTATAAGTCGAAGATGGGTATTAGATACTGCACCGATTGGCTTTAGGCCAAGTGGGAGATTTTGGGAATAGTGTCCCAAAGTCAATCATCAGCCTGTTGACGGTTGTGCTCATTTTTGTATATGTACATGAATTATGAATTAATAAAAATTATTTTGGCATTTTTCATCACAAAATGTTTCGTCTTCTAATGAGCTCCTATGTTGTGGTGAAGTCCTTAGGACTATTTAGACTCGACAAAGGAGGATTTGTCGTTTAGTCCTTAAATCTGTTCACGACCAAATGATACGTTGTTACCAAGGATGACAACATTTATCAAGCATAGGTCGTTGTGTGCTATATAGATTGGTTGTCCTCTTAACCAATGAGTGTGGAGACACTGGTATGGCATACAGGTGAGATGTAAGGGTACATCTGTACTGAACGTGACTGACTCTGAAGCTATTTTTACTGTCAAGATTTGCTCCAATGGAATATGGGTGTAAATATCCATCTGATCTGAGACCGCCATGGTGACTCACAAGCAACTCACTGCACTTAGGCACTGGACTACCTGAATTTTTAATTTAGTGACGGAAGGCTGCTGGGTGTAGTCAAGTACTTGACTTGTCGGTGTGTGTGTCAAGATGGGATTGACCACTCCAGTTTAGAAGCTATGTACAGTCGTATTTTAATTTAGCAAAACTTTGGCCAGGGTAGTCCTTGTGAGGAGTCACAGGACTGTTTGAGTTGAGCATGATTCGGATGATCTGATCAGGGTTGACAGTTTAACCCTGAGTCATCCTAAACACAGGGGTCAAAAGGATGAATTATATAGTAACCATATTCATATTGGTTCTGAGTGTTGCGATTGTGACTCTTTGATCTATCCAGATGTCGGGTACCATTGCTAGATGGTCACTTCGATTAGTACAGGAATTGATTCCTGTGCTACCGGCTTAGGTTCGAACCTGCGGGGTCACACACATTAAAGGTTCCTATCTGATCTGATGGCTGATATAGAATCTTACATGTTTGAGACCCAGTGATCGAGAATTAGGATTCTCTGATCACGAGTTCCACACATTATGGGTACCGTGGTCAAGAGTCCCACTGGTTGGGACTTTTCGATCAGGGTTACATATCGATGAATTTTGATGCCCGACTGCCCATCGGATTTGGACTCAGTATTTATGAGAGGTTTAATTAGTGATTTGATCACTAATTAACTCAATTTGATTGAGTAATTATTTTTGGATCTAGTCCAATTAAATTGGATTCAGTTGGGTTTGACCCGATTAGGTTAAGAGTTGAGCTAATCATCGAGATGGTTTGGTCCCTAATTTGATCAGGGGTTGGGCTTAATCAATTCCTGATTTGATTAGGATTTTATTGAGCTTAATTAAGCCTAATTTAGTTGGATTTAAATTAGTCTAATTGGACCTAACTTATTTGGTTCAATTAGGTTGGTTTAAATAATTAAACCACCTTGACCCAATCTTTATGCGCCACCTCACTTCCATTGCACCCATTTGAATTCATGAGAAGGAACTTCTCATGAATTTTTTCCTCACACCAAGCCCTCTACATGCCCCACATTAATGTGCCATTTGAATGGATAAGGATGATTGGTTGGCCATTCAAATTCAAAATAAAGTTTGAATTTGAATGGGCAATCAATCTTTGCACCTTATCCTTTTTTTTACGCCCCATTTATTACATGAGAAAAGGTTTCTCATGAAATCACTCCATGCACAATTTAAGCCACGCCTCACACCTTTAGTGGATAAGGGATGAGTTGGTGTCCATTTGAATTCAAAATTTGATTTGAATTCAAATGTGCAATTACTCATCTTTATCCTTTCTTTTGGATAAGACATTTGACGTTGTTATAACAGGAGGAGAAGAGTGGGGTGTGCAAGAAGAAGATTTTTGGAGAAAAATTTTGGAGCGTGAGAAGTCTTGTACGTGAGAAAGAAGTCCATATCCTTCCAAGAGAAAAAGAAAGAAAAGAAAGAAAAGTGGGTGCAAGGTTTTCGGTGAGTTCCCTAGAGTTTTAGCCTGAGGTTCGAAAAGTGAGAAAGTGAGCTACGAGTATCGTGAGCCCACAAAATCTCAGGAAGATCTTCAACATCCTCTCAAGCATGTCTGTTGATGATCTGGAGTATCCGAAGAATCGACAGACATCGATCGAAGGAGTTCAATCAGCATCGACCGTCAAAAGGGCTCTACAACGAGCTAGCACTCGTGAGGAGTCGATCAGACCGGAAGCTTCATGTGGACGATCCACAAAGGCTAAAAATACTGTATGGCTGCATCGCAATGATCAGACTCTCCCGACGGTGATCAAATTGCGACGATCTACTATCCGCACAAAGGTATTGTGTTCTGAACACATTACAGTAAAGTATTTACTGTTAGAATTTGAATTTCAAATTTAAATGAATGCATGCTATATATCATATTTAGATCCTAGTGTAGGATAAATTTATGTTAATTAATTAGATTAATTAATAATTTTTACTGTAAAATAGTGATTTTGAAAAAGTTTTAAAATTACCATTTTACCCCTGCACTGAATTTTCCACAAATGGTATCAGAGCAGGTTCTTAGATATGATATATATATTTGCATGCGTAGATTAAGTTGTAAACTAAAAGTTTAAATTTAAAATTTGAAATTCAAAATTTGAAATTTGAATTTTGAAAGTTATTCGAAATTCAAAATTCAAAAATTTGAAATTCAAAATTTGAAATTTGAATTTTAAAATTTGAAATTCAAAATTCAAAATTAAAAAGTTTGAAATTCAAAATTTGAAATTTAAAATTTGAAATTTGGTTGAAATTTCAAATTTGAAATTCAAAATTTAAAATTCAAAATTTGAAATTCAAAAATTTAAAATTTGAAATTTGAAATTTATTTGAAATTTGAAATTCAAAATTTAAAATTTAAAATTTGAAATTTAAAATTTAAATTTTAAAATTGGTATATTTAGATATACTTTATCCAAGTAGAAAGTAATCGAATTGAGTTGGTTGCCATGGCCGTCCGATCATAGGAGAAAAGCAGGGTTTAAAGGTCCTCTCCTCCCATTCGATGGGATCTCCTATGGCGGTATGGGTGCCGCTGCAATTATATCCCATGCAGATAAAGTAGCGAAAGAAATTAATTGTAAAGGTTCAATTATGAAATTTATCATGAATGTGTTAGATTAGATCTAAAGGAATATTCATGATTTATTTTGATTGAGTTATTTTCTATTATGTAATTAGCAATAGGATTGCTATTTATGAAATATGCTGATCTATTTGTGAAATGAGTCAACATATTTGGTGAACAGAAAATAAAACCTTTCAAATTTGAAAATTATTTTTGAAATACCAAACCCTGACCCATCAGCCCAAATACTTAATTAAAAGAATTAAGTATTATCTAGTAGGTCTAGAATTATGAATTAAGACCTAAGACAATTGCATAAACTTATGGATCAATGGGTTAGATGGATTAGGTTCATAATTGGGTTAGACCTAAGGTTAACTTAAAGAAATGGACTAAATTAGAGTAATTGGTCAAATCTAATCAAAAGTTGAATTAGATTAGGTCAAGGATACTCTAGACTCAACTCTAATAGTTGTAGTTGAATGGGTCCATGTCTTTAACTAGACCAAGATGGACTTAATTCATGGCTACGCGGTGGAACCCTATTTACTAAGTTGATCAAATTAAAACTAATGAACCGGTTGGTGTCTAAGGTAAGTTTGATAGTTTGACCAGTGGTTTTTAAGCGGGAGCTACTCGCAGTGATTCGATCTCTGACGAGTTAATGGCTTATCCCCACCACTGATCTCACTTACCGGGCCAATCTGGTGAATTAGGTTTTGATTAGATCACTTGGTGATTAGGGCTCATCCATGTCATTAGGTAAATCAGTTTGACTGATTTAGGTGCTCCTAATGCCAGCTTTAATTAAATCTTTTTTTAATCTGACTTGGTGAAGTCAGTGGGAGGATTGAAATTGGCTGGATATTTTTTTCTCATCTATCCTTTAATAAAATCCTCAAAAATTATTAGGTCCCTAAAAATGATTAAGTTATATTGATAACTAAGTCATAGCCTCCCATTAAGTGAGTGATAATGAGTCCATTAGTTTAATAATCATTGGAGGCCCAAAGGCCTGGTGCTTATTGACTAATGGAATTATCATTCATAATATGATAATTTGGTTTGAGTCTTTCTGATGGTGGTCAGGTTGGCCGGCCAAAGTCGGGCCTGATCATTTATTGGTCCGATTCACCAAATCAAATCATGTTAATGGTTGGACCTAACCAGATCTTTTTAGTGGAGGCCAAAGCCTACTGATTAGGTTCTGGGGCAAAATCAATTACTAGAAGTTGTTTAGAGGAATAACTGGTTATGAACCTACCCATAGATGCACATGGGTTGACCAACCAAAGTTAGGCTCGTGTGTAGTCTGTGTAGATTTTAGTACCCACTAAGGAATTAAAGTAATTCCTCGAATTGGAGGTTGAGGCTACCAGTTCGTAAAAATATTGGGAGAAACTTTAGACTAAAGTCCAAGTCTTTAGTATTTATAATTTATGTACTAATAGAGGTCTGATTTTTCTTTATGCAGCTATGGCCACTACCCTGTCCCTCCAGTCATTATTAGATAATGACAAGCTCATGGGACCTAATTTTGATAGCTGGTATCAAAAATTAAAAATTATCCTTGAGCATGAGCAGATCCTTTATGTAGTAACGGATCTGGCACCTGAGGAGCCAGCTCCGAACATTAGAGGGATGGTCCGAGACACTTATCAGAAGTGGCTCAATGACCGCACCACCGTTCGGTGCATTATGCTGGCGGCAATGAATGATGAGTTCAGCCCAGGTTTGAGAACGCCCAGCCACAGGAGATGCTTCAAATGTTGAACGACTCCTTTGGCACGCCTGACGATGTTGAAAGGCACAAAATTAGTTGTGCCATTTTCAATGCTCGAATGAGGGATGGAGCCTCAGTCACTGATCATGTACTGTACATGATCGAAATGATTGAGCACCCAAGTAAACTGGGCTTTCTCCTGTACGAGCAGCTCGGTAAGGATGCGATCCTTAATTCATTGCCCAAATTCTTCCTCCCCTTCCTTACTCATTTTTGGATGACAAAGCCTGCAGTGAACTACCACGGCTTGTTGGGGTTGCTGCAAAACTTTGAGAAGGATCACCAGCTCCATAAGGAGTCGGTAAATATTGTGGGAGGGTCTTCTTCTGGTCGTCGACCCTTTAACAAAGGGAAGAAGAACAAAAAGAAGAAGAATAAGAAGGTGCAGCTGCATGCTGGGACGTCTGCACAGTGTCAGACCGAGAAGTGCAAGCCCGACCAGAGCCAGGCGGAGTGCTTCTTTTACAAGAAGCAGGGGCACTGGAAGAGGAACTGTCCTCTATACATTGCCTCCCTGGACCCGAACAGGCCGAAGAAGAAGCAAGGTCCTTATATGATAACACCTTGCAACTTTTCCATTTGTAATACTACTGCCTGGGTATTGGATACCGGAAGCCCTTATCATATTTGCAATTCGACGCAGGGTCTGCAGGTCAGTAGGAGATTTGATGAAGGCGAGAGATTCCTGAACGTTGGAGATGGAAGCAAAGTTTCAGTTCTAGCATTAGGAATCATGAACCTTGTAATCAATTCTCGAAACATAATTCCGAGTGAATGTCACTATTGTCTAAGCTTTTTATTAAATATTATTTCTGTAGGCCTTTTGGCCATAAACGGTTATCAATTTTTAATAAAAGAAAATATTTGCAATATCATTTTGAATGGTGTTACAATGTTTTTTGGACAACTTAATAATAGAATTTACTTTCTATCACAACCTGTTAATATGGTTCAAACCTCCAGTAAATACCCTAGAATAGAAAATATGTCAGAAGTCTACCTTTGGCACTGTAGACTAGGTCATATCAATAAGAACAAGATAAACAGGTTAGCTCAAGAAGGAATTCTTGAAGTAGGTGATTGTGAATCACTTCTAGCCTGTGAGTCCTGTCTTCTTGGTAAAATGACAAATCACCTTTTACTGAAAAAGGTGAGTGAGCCAGTGAACTCTTGGGTTTGGTACATTCTGATGTATGTGGACCCATGAGCTCAAGTGCAAGAGGTGGATATTTCTACTTCATAACCTTCACAGACGACCTATCGAGGTATAGGTATGTCTATTTAACGAAGCATAAATCGGAGTCGTTTGAAATGTTCAAACTATTTCGAAATGAGATAGAAAAACAAACTGGAAAGTGTATTAAAATTCTTCGATCTAATCGAGGAGGTGAATACCTTTCCAATGATTTTTTGACATATCTTGGGGAGAATGGGATTCTCTCTCAGTGGACACCTCCTGGAACACCACAACATAATGATGTATCTGAAAGGAGGAATCGAACCTTGTTGGACATGGTTCGATCCATGATGGGGTTTGCTGGTCTGCCGATCTCCCTCTGGAGATATGTACTCGAATCAGCTTGTTACCTTCTAAATAGAGTTCCTAGTAAGTCTGTAACTAAAATACCATATGAGATATGGATAGGATGTAAGCCAGTACTCTCGCACCTTAGGGTTTGGGGGTGTCCGACTTATGTTAAACGTTTAATTACGGACAAGCTTGGACCTAGGTCAGACAAGTATAATTTTATAGGGTACCCAAAAGAGACCAAAGGGTATTACTTCTACCTAGCTGATGAGCAAAAAGTGTTTGTCAGCCTTAATGCAATCTTTTTGGAAAAGGAGTTTCTTGGTGAAGGGACTGTTACCTCTAAGGTCGAACTGATGATGTTCGGCAGGTGAAAAAACTGACACAAGTCGTTGAACCTGAATTGAATTTGATTAGATCAGATTCGGAGCCCATTGTTCAAGCACCCTTAAGGCGATCTGGTAGAGTACCACATCAACCGAACAGATACTATGGTTTTTTGGTCCGAGACGATGATCCTATCAAGCTTGATGAAAATGATGAGGATCCGATCACCTACATGGATGCAATGCAGAGATCTGATTCTGAGAAATGACTAGAGACCATGAAATCCGAAATGGAGTCCATGAAGGTCAACGATGTGTGGACATTGGTTGATCCACCCGAAGGAGTAAAATCCATAGGGTGTAAGTGGGTCTTCAAGAGGAAGAGAGGCGTAGATGGAAAGGTGAAAACCTATAAAGTTTGTCTGGTTGCCAAGGGATATCGTAAACGTTATGGTATAGACTATGACGAGACATTTTCTCTTGTGGCAATACTCAAATCCATTCGGATTATGCTTGCAATAGCTGCCCATCTGGACTATGAAATCTGGCAGATGGATGTGAAGACAGCTTTCCTAAATGGAGAGCTGGATGAAGAGGTGTATATGATACAACCTGAAGGATTCACATCCACAGATGAGTCTAAGGTGTGTAGGCTACAGAGGTCCATTTATGGACTTAAGCAGGCATCATGGAGTTGGAACATACATTTTGATAAGACGATCAAGACATATGGCTTCATTAAGAACGTAGAAGTGCCATGCATTTATAAGTGGGCTAATGGTCCAGTGTAGTATTTCTTGTATTGTATGTGGATGACATTCTTTTAATCGGGAATGATGTCCCTGCATTATAGGGAATAAAGATTTGGCTGTCGTCACAGTTCTCCATGAAGGATCTGGGAGAAGCTTCCTACATCCTAGAGATGAGGATCTATAGGGATAGATCTAAAAGGTTGCTTGGTTTATCTCAGTCCACGTACATTGATACTATGCTGAAGAGGTTCAGCATGGAGAATTCCAAGAAAGGCTATCTTCCGATAGGCCATGGAATTTCTCTCTCGAAGAGGGATTGTCCGACAACATCTCAAGAGAGAGAGCGTATGGGTAGGATTCCATATGCTTCGACAGTGGAATCTATCATGTATGCCATGATATGTACACGACCAGATGTGGCATACTCATTAGGGGTAGTGAGTAGATACCAATCTGATCCAAAAAAGAATCACTGGAAGGTTGTTAAAACTATCCTGAAGTATTTAAGAAATACTAAGGACCAGTGGCTTGTTTATGGTGAATCGGACTTGAGACTTATAGGGTTTACAGACTCTAGTTTTCAGTCTGATCATGATGACAGCAAAAGTGTGTCGGGATTTATTTTTACCCTTAATGGTGAGGCTATCTGCTTGAAAAGTTTCCAGCAGCACACAGTGGCTGATTCAGTTTGCGAGGCGAGGTATGTCGCCGCATCAGATGCTGCCAAAGAAGTGGTCTGGCTGAGAAAATTCATCACCGAGCTTGGAGTAGCACCCTCCCTTGTTGGTCCAGTTCTGCACTACTGTGATAGCTCTGGAGCCATTGCTCAGGTGAAGAAACCAAAGGCACACCAACGGACAAAGCATATTCTGCGTCGCTACCATCTCATCCGAAAAATTATGGATCGAGGTGACGTCGATCTTCAGAAGATTGACGAAAAGGAGAACCTGGCTGACCCATTCACTAAAGCCATTGCGGTGAAGGAGTTTGACAACTACAAGTCGAAGATGGGTATTAGATACTGCATCGATTGGCTTTAGGCCAAGTGGGAGATTGTTGGGAATAGTGTCCCAAAGCCAATCATCAGTCTGTTGACAGTTGTACTCATTTTTGTATATGTACATGAATTATGAATTAATAAAAATTATTTTGGCATTTTTCATCATAAAATATTTCATCTTCTAATGAACTCCTATGTTGTGGTGAAGTCCTTAGGACTATTTAGACTCGATAAAAGAGAATTTATCATTTAGTCCTTAAATCTGTTCACGACCAAATGATACGTTGTTACCAAGGACGACAACGTTTATCAAGCATAGGTCATTGTGTGCCATATAGGTTGGTTGTCCTCTTAACCAATGAGTGTAGAGACACTGGTATGGCATACAGGTGAGATATAAGGGTACATCTACACTGAACGTGACCAACTCTGAAGCTATTTCTACTATCAAGATTTGCTCCGATGAGATATGGGTATAAATATCCCTCCAACCTGAGACCGCCATGGTGACTTGAAAGTAACTCACTGCACTCAGGCACTGGACTACCTGAATTTTTAATTCAATGACGGAAGGCTGCTGGGTGTAGTCAAGTACTTGACTTGTTAGTGCATGTGTCAAGATGGGTTTGACCACTCCAATTTAGGAGCTGTGTACAGTCATGTTTCAATTTAGCAAAACCTTGGCCAGGGTAGTCCTTGTGAGGAGTCACAGGACTGTTTGAGTTGAGCACGATTCGAATGATCTGATCAGGGTTGACAGTTTAACCCTGAGTCGTCCTAAACACAGGGGTCAAAAGGATGAATTATACAATAACCATGTTCATATAGATTCTGAGTGTTGCGATTGTGACTCTTCGACCTATCCGGACATCGAGTACCATTGCTAGATGGTCACTTCGATTAGTACAGGAATTGATTCCTGTGCTATTGGCTTAGGTTCGAACCTGCGGGGTCACACACATTAGAGGTTCCTATCTGATCTGATGGCTGATGTAGAATCCTACATGTTTGGGACTCAATGATCGAGAATCAGGATTCTCTGATCATGAGTTCCACACATTATGGGTACCGGGGTCAAGAGTCCCACTGGTTGGGACTTTTCGATCAGGGTTACATATCGATGAATTTTGATGCCCGATTGCCCATCAGATTTGGACTCAGTATTTATGAGAGATTTAATTAGTAATTTAATCGCTAATTAACTCAATTTGATGGAATAATTATTTTTGGATCAAGTCCAATTGAATTGGATTCAGTTGGGTTTGACCCGATTAGGTTAAGAGTTGACCTAATCGTCGAGATGGTTTGGTCCTTGATTTGATCAGGGGTTGGGCTTAATCAATTCTTGATTTGATTAGGATTTTATTGAGCCTAATTAAGCCTAATTTAGTTGGGTTTAAATTAGTCTAATTGGACCTAACTTATTTGGTTCAATTAGGTTGGTTTAAATAATTAAACCACCTTGACCCAATCTCCATGCGCCACCTCACTTCCATTGCACCCATTTGAATTCAAGAGAAGGAACTTCTCTTGAATTTTTTACTCACACCAAGCCCTCTCCACACCCCACATTAATGTGCCATTTGAATGGATAAGGATGATTGGTTGGCTATTCAAATTCAAAATAAAGTTTGAATTTGAATGGGCAATCAATCTTTGTACCTTATCCTTTTTTTATGCTCCATTTATTACATGAGAAAAGGTTTCTCATGAAATCACTCCATGCATAATTTAAGCCACGCCTCATATCTTTAGTGGATAAGGGATGAGTTGGTGTCCATTTGAATTCAAATTTTGATTTGAATTCAAATGTGCAATTACTCATCTTTATCCTTTCTTTTGGATAAGACGTTTGACGTTGTTATAAAAGGAGGAGAAGAGTGGGGCATGCAAGAAGAAGATTTTTGGAGAAAAATTTTAGGCATGAGAAGTCTTGTGCGTGAGAAGAAAGTCCATATCCTCCAAGAGAAAAAGAAAGAAAAGAAAGAAAATTGGGTGCAAGGTTTCTGGTGAGTTCCCTAGAATTTTAGCCTGGGGTTTGGGAAGTGAGAAAGTGAGCTACGAGTGTCGTGAGCCCACAAAATCTCAGGGAGATCTTCAACATCCTCTTAAGCACGTCTGTTGACGATCCAGAGCATCTAAAGAAAAGACAGACATCGATCGAAGGAGTTCGATCAGCATCGATTGTCAAAAGGGCTCTACAACGAGCTAGCACTCGTGAGGAGTCGATCAGATCAAAAACTTCATGTGGATGATCTGCAGTGGTCAGACACACTGTGTGGCTGCATCACGATGATCAGACTCTTCCGACGGTGATCAGATTGCGGCGATCTACTACCCGCACAAAGGTATTGTGTTCTGAACATATTAGAGTAAAGTGTTTACTGTTCGAATTTAAATTTTAAATTTAAATGAATGCATGCTATATATCATATTTAGATCTTAGTGTAGGGTAAATTTATATTAATTAATTAGATTAATTAATAATTTTTACTGTAAAATAGTGATTTTGAAAAAGTTTTAAAATTATCATTTTACCCCTGCACTGAATTTTCCACATCGGGATGGAGATCCTATCGAACTTGATGAAAATGATGAGGATCCGATCACCTACATAGATGCAATATAGAGACCTGACTCTGAGAAATGGCTAGAGGTAATGAAATCTGAAATGGAGTCCATGAAGGTCAACGATGTGTGGACATTGGTTGACCCACCCGAAGGAGTAAAACCCATAGGGTATAAATGGGTCTTCAAGAGGAAGAGGGGCGCAGACGGAAAGGTAGAAACTTATAAAGCCCATCTGGTTGCCAAGGGATATCGTCAACATTATGGTATAGACTATGATGAGATATTTTCTTCTGTGGCAATGCTCAAATCCATTCAGATTATGCTTGCGATAGCTGCCCATCTGGGCTATAAAATTTGGCAGATGGATGTGAAGATAGCTTTCCTAAACGGAGAGCTGGATGAAGAGGTGTATATGATACAACCTGAAGGATTCACATCCACAGATGAGTCTAAGGTGTGCAGGCTACAGAGGTCCATTTATGGACTTAAGCAGGCACCTCGGAGTTAGAACATACATTTTGATAGGACGATCAAGACGTATGGCTTCATTAAGAATGGAGAAGAGCCCTACATTTATAAGTGGGCTAATGGTCCAATAGTAGTGTTTCTTGTATTGTATGTGGATGACATTCTCTTAATCGAGAATGATGTCCCTGCATTATAGGAAATAAATATTTGGCTGTCGTCACAATTCTCCATGAAGGATCTGGGAGAAGCTTCCTACATCCTAGGGATGAGGATCTATAGGGATAGATCTAAAATGCTGCTTGGCTTATCCCAGTCCACGTACATTGATACTATACTGAAAAGATTCAGCATGGAGAATTCTAAGAAAGGCTATCTACCGATAGGCCATAGAATTTCTCTCTCGAAGAGGGATTATCCGACAACACCTCAAGAGAGAGAGCGTATGGATAGAATTCCATATGCTTCGGTGGTGGGATCTATCATGTACGCCATAACATGTACACGACCAGATTTGGCATACTCACTAGGGGTAGTGAGTAGATACCAATCTGATCTAAGGGAGAATCACTGGAAGGTTGTTAAAACCATCCTGAAGTATTTAAGAAATACTAAGGACCAGTGGCTTGTTTATGGTGAATCAGACTTTAAACTTATAGGGTTTATAGACTCTAATTTTTAGTCTGATCACGATGACAGCAAGAGTGTGTCAGGATTTATTTTTACCCTTAATGGTGGGGCTGTCTGCTAGAAAAGTTCCAAGCGGCACACAGTGGCTGATTCAGTTTGCAAGGCGGAGTATGTCGCTGCATCAGATGCTGCCAAAGAAGCAGTGTGGCTGAGAAAATTCATCACTAAGCTCAGAGTAGCTCCCTCTCTTGTTGGTCCAGTTCTGCTCTACTGTGACAGCTCTGGAGCCATTGCTCAGGACGAAGGAACTGAAGGCACACCAGTGGACGAAGCATATTCTGCGCCGCTACCATCTCATCCGAGAAATCAAGGATCGAGGAGACGTCGACCTTCAGAAGATCGACGGGAAGGAGAACCTAGCCGACCCATTCACTTAAGCCATTGCGGTGAAGGAGTTCGATGACTTCAAGTCGAAGATGGGTATTAGATACTGCACCGATTGGCTTTTAGGCAAAGTGGGAGATTGTTGGGAATAGTGTTCCAAAGCCAATCGTCAACTTGTTGACGGTTGTGCTCTTTGTTGTATTAGTACATAAATTATAAATAAATAAAAATTATTTTGATATTTTTTCATCACAAATTGTCATCTTCTAATGAACTCCTATGTTGTGGTGAAGTCCTTAGGACTATTTAGACTCGACAAAGGAGGATTTGTCGTTTAGTCCTTAAACCTGTTCGCGACCCAATGATATGTTGTAATCAAGGACAACAATGTTTATCGAGCATTGGTCGTTGTGTGCCATATGGGTTGGTTTTCCTCTTAACCAAGGAGTGTGGAGACACTGGTATGGCATACAGGTGAGATGTAAGGGTACATCTGCACTGAACGTGACCGACTTTGGAGCTATCTCTGTTGTTAAGATTTGCTCCGATGGGATATGGGTATAATTGTCCCTCCGACCTGAGACCGCCACGGTGACTTGCAAGCAACTCACTGCACTTAGGCACTAGACTACCTGAATTTCTAATTCAATGATGGAAAGCTACTGGGTGTAATCAAGTACTTGACTTGTCGGTGCGTGTGTCAAGATGGGATTGATCACTCCAGTTCAGGAGCTGTGTACAGTCGTATTTCAATTTAGCAAAACCTTGGCCAGGGTAGTCCTGGTGAGGAGTCATAGGACTGTTTGAGTTGAGCACGACTCGGATGATCTAATCAGGGTTGACAGTTTAACCCTGAGTCGTCCTAAACACAGAGGTCAAAAGGGATGAATTATACAGTAACCATATTTACATAGGTTCTGAGTGTTACAATTGTGACTATTCGACCTATCCGGGCATTGGGTATCATTGCTAGATGGTCACTTCGATTAGTACAGGAATTGATTCCTGTGCTACCGGCTTAGGATCGAACCTGTGGGGTCACACACATTAGAGGTTCTTATCTGATCTGATGGCTGATGAAGAGTCTTAATGTTCATGGACTATGAGTCCTATATGTTTGGGATACTATGATCGAGAATCAGGATTCTCTGATCATGAGTCCCACATATTTTGGGTACCGGGGTCAAGAGTCCCACTGGTTTGGGACTCTTCGATCAAGGTTTCATATTGATGGACTTTGATACCCGATTGCCCATTGAATTTGGACTCAATATTTATGAGAGATTTAATTAGTGATTTGATCACTAATTAACTCAATTTGATTGAGTAATTATTTTTGGATCAAGTCCAATTGAATTGGATTCAGTTGGGTTTGACCCGATTAGGTTAAGAGTTGACCTAATCATCGAGATGGTTTGGTCCCTGATTTGATCAGGGGTTGGGCTTAGTCAATTCTTGATTTGATTAAGATTTTATTGAGCCTAATTAAGCCTAATTAAGTTAGGTTTAATTTAGTCTAATTATGCTTAACCTATTTTGATTAGGTTGGTTCAATTAAGATCAAACCACCATTTGAATTTGAATCCCTGCACCACCTTAAATCTCTGCGCCCATTTGAATTCACGAGAAGAAATATCTCATGAATTTTCTCTCATGCAAAGCCCTTCTCACACCCAATCTTGTGCGCCAATATTTGGATAAAGATGATTAGTCAGCCATTCAAATTCAAAGCATGTTTAAATTTGAATGGATAACTTATCTCTTGCGCCTACATGACATTATCCACTTTAGCGCCCCACATCTCACACGAGAAAGAGTTTCTTGTGAAACCTTTCCATGCACAAAGCAACCTCACACCTTCTCTTCTCATGCCCAAGTGGATAGGGATGAGTTGGTTTAAGTTTAAATTCAAATTTGATTTGAATTTAAATGTGTAACCACTTGTCTTTATCCTCTCACGCGGATAAGACATGTTTTGAACTGTTTTAAAAGAGATAGGGAAGTGAGGCATGCATAAAAAAATTTTGAGAAAGAAAGTGGGGCATGAGAAACTCTTGTGCATGAGTGGGAAGTCTAAAACTTCCGAGAGAAAAAGAAAGAAAAGAAAGAAAATTGGGCATCGGGTTTTCAGTGTGTTCCCTAGGGTTTCAGCCTGGGGTTCGGAAAGTGAGTTAGTGAGCTACAAGTGTCGTGAGCCTACCAAATTTAAGTGAGTGAATCATCTACCTCTCAAGCATGTTTGCTGACAATCCAGAGTATCCGTGGAATCGACAGATATCGATCGAAGGAGTTCGATCAGCATCAGCCGTCAAAAGGGCTCTACAATGAGCTGCACTATTGAGGAGCCGATCAGATCGGGAGCCTCGTGTGGATGATCTGCAGAGGCTAGACATCCTGTGTGACTGTGTTACAGTGATCAGAGCCTTTCGATAGTGATCAGATTGCAGTGATCGACTACCCGCACAAAGGAACTGTGTTCTGAACACAGAATAGTAAATTATTTACTGTTCAAATTTGAATTTCAAATTTAAATGCATACATGCTATATATCATTTTAGATCCTAGTGTAGGGTAAATACATGTTAATTAATTAGATTAATTAATTATTTTCACTATAAAATAGTGATTTTGAAAAAGTTTTAAAATTACCATTTTACCCCTGCACTCAAATTTCACTTCAGGCCAGACACGCTGTGTGGCTGCATTGCGATGATCAGATCCTCCCGACGATGATCAGATTATGGTGATCGACTATCCACACAAAGGTATTGTGTTTTGAACATAGAACAGTAAATTATTTACTGTTCAAATTTGAATTTCAAATTTAAATGTATGCATGCTGTATATAATATTTAGATCCTAGTGTAGGGTAAACACATATTAATTAATTAGATTAATTAATAATTTTTGCTGTAAAATAATGATTTTAAAAAAGTTTTAAAATTATCATTTTACCCCTGCACTAAAATTTCACTTCATGATCATCTCCAAGACTCACACATGCTCCATCGGATTTCTCATATATAGCAAATATTGGGAATAGTGTCTCAAAGCCAATCATCAGTCTGTTGATGGTTGTGCTCTTTCCTGTATTAGTATATGAATTATAAATAAATAAAAATTTTTTTGGTATTTTTTATCACAAATTATTTCACCTTTTAATGAACTCCTGTATTGTGGTGAAGTCTTTAGGACTATTTAGACTCGACAAAAGAGGATTTGTCATTTAGTCCTTAAACCTGTTCGCGACCAAATGATACATTGTTATCAAGGACAATAATGTTTATCAAGCATAGGTCGTTGTGTGCCATATGGGTTGGTTGTCCTCTTAACCAAGGAGTGTGGAGATACTGATATGGCATACAGGTGAGATATAAGGGTACATCTGTACTGAACGCGACCGACTCCGGAGCTTTTTCTGCTGTCAAGATTTGCTCCGATGGGATATGGGTATAACTGTCCCTCCAACCTGAGACTGCCACAGTGACTTGCAAACAACTCACTGCACTTAGACACTGGACTACCTGAATTTCTAATTCAGTGACGGAAGGCTGCTGGGTGTAGTCAAGTACATGACTTATCGGTGCGTGTTTCAAGATGGGATTGATCACTCCAGTTCAGAAGCTGTGTATAGCCATATTTTAATTTAGCAAAACCTTGGTCAGGGTAGTCCTAGTGAAGAGTCATAGGACTATTTGAGTTGAGCATGATTCGGATGATGTAATCAGGATTGACAGTTTAACCCTGAGTCGTCCTATACACAGGGGTCAAAAGGGATGAATTATACAGTAACCATATTCGCGTAGGTTCTAAATATTGCAATTGTGACTATTTGACCTATCCAGACATCGGGTACCATTGCTAGATGATCACTTCAATTAGTACAGAAATTGGTTTCTGTGCTACCGGCTTAGGTTCGAACCGTGGGGTCACACACATTAGAGGTTCCTATCTGATCTGATGGCTGGTGAAGAGTTTCACTAGACTGAGACTCTTTGATCAAGAGTCCTACGTGTCTGGGACTCTGTGATCAAGAATTAGGATTCTCTGATCATGAGTTCCACACATTTTGGGAACCGGGATCAAGAGTCCCACTGGTTTGAGACTCTTCGATCAAGATTTCATATCGATGGACTTTGATGTCCGATTGCCCATCAAATTTGGACTCAGTATTTATGAGAGATTTAATTAGTGATTTGATCACTAATTAACTTAATTTGATTGAGTAATTATTTTTGGATCAAGTCCAATTGAATTGGATTCAGTTGGGTTTGACCCGATTAGGTTAAGAGTTGACCTAATCACCGAGGTGGTTTGGTCCCTGATTTGATCAGAGGTTGGGCTTAGTCAATTCCTGATTTGATTAAGATTTTATTGAGCCTAATTAAGCCTATTTAAATTAGGTTTAATTATTCTAATTGTGCTTAACCTATTTTGATTAGGTTGGCTCAATTAGGTTCAAACCACCTTCACTTTTCTCCCTGCGCCACCTCTCTTCTTTAGCGCCCCATGTTCTACATGAGAAAGTGTTTCTCGTATAAACTCTCCACACACAAATGAAGCCACACCCCTTCTCTTCTCACACTCAAGTGGATAGGGATGAGTTGGTTTGCATTTGAATTCAAATTTTATTTGAGTTCAAATGTGCAACCACTTATCTTTATCCTCTCACACGGATAAGACACGTTCTATGTTGTTTTAAAAAGAGGAGAAGGATGAAGCATGTGTAGAATTTTTGGAGAGAAACCCTGGGGCATGAGGAAGACTTGTGCACAAGGTGAAGGTCCAAAACCTTCCGAGAGAAAAAGAAAGAAAAGAAAGAAAAGTGGGTGCAGGGTTTTTCAATGAGTTCCCTAGGGTTTCAGCCTGGGGTTCGGGAAGTGAGAAGGTGAGCTACGAGTGTCGTGAGCCAACCAAATTTTAGGGAGAGCTTCATCAACCTTTCAAGCACACTTGCTGATGATCCAGAGTATCCAAGAAGTCAGCAGACATCGATCGAAGGAGTTCGATCAGCATCGGCCGTCGAAAGGGCTCTACAACGAGCTAGCACTCGTGAGGAGCCGATCAGACCGGGAGCTTCGTGTGGACGATCAGCAGAGGCCAGACATATTGTGTGGCTGCATTATGATGATCAGATCCTCTTGATGGTGGTCAGATTATGGTGATCGACTATCCGTACAAAGGTATTGTGTTCTGAACACAGAACAGTAAATTATTTACTGTTCAAATTTGAATTTCAAATTTAAATGCATCCATGCTGTATATCATATTTAGATCCTAGTGTAGGGTAAAGATATGTTAATTAATTAGATTAATTAATAATTTTTACTATAAAATAGGGATTTTGAAAAAGTTTTAAAATTATCATTTTATCCCTGCACTAAAATTTCACTTCATGATCATCTCCAAGACTCACACATGCTCCATCGGATTTCTCATATATAGCAAATATTGGGAATAGTATCTCAAAGTCAATCATCAGTCTGTTGATGGTTGTGCTCTTTTCTATATTAGTATATGAATTATAAATAAATAAAAGTTATTTTGATATTTTTCATCATAAATTATTTCATCTTCTAATGAACTCCTATGTTGTGGTGAAGTCCTTAGGACTATTTAGACTCGACAAAGGAGGATTTGTCGTTTAGTCCTTAAACCTGCTCGTGATCAAATGATACATTTTTACCAAGGACAACAATATTTATCAAGCATAGGTCGTTGTGTGCCATATGGGTTGGTTGTCCTCTTAACCAAGGAGTGTGGAGACATTGATATGGCATACAGGTGAGATGTAAGGGTACATCTGCACTGAACGTGACCGACTCTGAAGCTTTTTCTGCTGTCAAGATTTGCTCCAATGGGATATGGGTATAACTATCCCTCCGACCTAAGACTGCCACAATGACTTGCAAGCAACTCACTGTACTTAGACACTGGACTACCTGAATTTCTAATTCAGTGATGGAAGGCTGCTGGGTGTAGTCAAGTACTTGACTTATCGGTGCGTGTTTCAAGATAAGATTGACCACTCCAGTTCATGAGCTGTGTACAGTCATATTTCAATTTAGCAAAATCTTGGCCAGGGTAGTCCTAGTGAGGAGTCACAGAACTGTTTGAGTTGAGCATGATTCGGATGATCTAATCAGGGTTGACAGTTTAACCCTGAGTCATCCTATACACAGAGGTCAAAAGGGATGAATTATACAGTAACCATATTCACGTAGGTTCTAAATATTATGATTGTGACTATTCAACCTATCCGGATGTTGGATACCATTGCTAGATGGTCACTTCAATTAGTACAGGAATTGGTTCCTGTGCTACCGGCTTAGGTTCGAACCTATGGGGTCACACACATTAGAGGTTCCTATCTGATCTGATGGCTGGAGAAGAGTCTCACTGGACTGAGACTCTTCGATCAAGAGTCCTACGTGTCTGGGACTCTGTGATCAAGAATCAGGATTCTCTGATCATGAGTTCTACACATTTTGGGTACCGGGATCAAGAGTCCCACTGGTTTGGGACTCTTCGATCAAGGTTTCATATCGATGGACTTTGATATCCGATTGCCCATCAAATTTGGACTCAATATTTATGAAAAATTTAATTAGTGATTTGATCACTAATTAACTCAATTTGATTGAGTAATTATTTTTAGATCAAGTCCAATTGAATTGGATTCAGTTGGGTTTGACCCGATTAGGTTAAGAGTTGACCTAATCGTCGAGGTGGTTTGGTCCCTAATTTGATCAGGGGTTGGGCTTAGTTAATTCCTGATTTGATTAAGATTTTATTAAGTCTAATTAATTCTAATTGTGTTGGATTTAATTTAGTCTAATTGTGCCTAACCTATTTTGATAAGGTTGGTCCAATTAGGTTTGAAACCACCTTGACTTATCTCCTTGCGCCACCTCACCTCACCTGCACCTATTTGAATTCACGAGAAATAAGTTCTCATGAATTTTTTCCCACACAGAAACCTTCCCACACCCCACACGTGTGCACCATCTGAGTGGATAAAGATGGTTGGTTGGCCATTCAAATTCAAATGAAGTTTGAATTTGAATGGACAACTAATCCCATGCACCACCTTATCCATTTGTGCACCACTTCCTCCACACGAGAAAAGGTTTCTCGTGAAAACTCTCCATGCACAAAGAAGCCCACGCCCCTCCCTTCTTATGCCAAGAGTGGATAAAGATTGGTTGGTTGGCATTTGAATTCAAATTTGATTTGAATTCAAGTGAGCAACCACCTAGCTTTATCCTCTCACACGGTGAAAACGCTGTAAAGATGCGGTCTTGCATCATTTTAAAAAGAAGAGAAGATAGGGCATGTGCAAATCTAATCTGAGAGAGAAAAGGGGGTGTCAGATAGACCCTCTGCATGAGAAAAGAAAAGAAAAGAAGAGAAAAGAAAAGAGAGAGTGGGCGCAAAATTTTTCTTGTGTACCCTAGGGTTTTTGCCTAGGGTTCAGGAAGTGAGAAAGTGAGCTACGAGTATCGTGAGCCCACAAAACTTCAGAGAGAGCTTCATCAACCTCTCAAGTATATCTGCTGATGATCTAGAATATTCAAAGAGTCAGCAAATCAAGATCAAAGGAGTTCGATCAGCATCAACTATCCAAAGGGTTCTGCGATGAACTAGCATTTGTGAGGAGCCGATCAGACCGAGAGCTTCGTGTGGATGATCCACAGAGGCCAGACATACTATATGACTGTATTGCAATGATCAAACCATTTTGATGGTGATCAAACTGCAGCGATCGACTATCTGCACGAAGGTAATGTGTTCTAAACACATAACAGTAAAATATTTACTGTAGAAGTTTAAATTTTAAATTTAAATGCATGCTATATATATCATATTTAGATCTTTGTGTAGAGTTAATATATATTAATTAATTAGATTAATTAATAATTTTTATTATAAAATTATAATTTTGAAAAATTTTAAAATTATCGTTTTACCCCTGCACTCAAATTCACTTCAAATGGTATCAGAGTAGGTTCTAAAATATGATATATATTTGCATGCATAGATTAAGTAGTAATCTAAAAGTTTAAAATTTAAAATTCAAAATTTAAAATTTGAATTTTAAAATTTGAAATTCAAAATTCAAAATTCAAAAATTTGAAATTCAAAATTTGAAATTTAAAATTTAAAATTTATTTGAAATTTCAAATTTAAAATTCAAAATTTAAAATTCAAAATTTAAAATTTAAAAATTTGAAATTTAAAATTTGAAATTTGTTTGAAATTTGAAATTCAAAATTTGAAATTTAAAATTTGAAATTTGAAATTTAAATTTTGAAATTAGTATATTTAGATATACTTGATCCAAGTAGTAAGTAGTCTAATTAGGTTGGTTGCCATGGTCGTCCGATCATAGGAGAAAAGTAGGGTTTAAAGGCCCTCTCCTCCCATTCGATGGGGTTCTCCTATGGCAGTAGGGGTACCGATGCGCTTATATCCCATGCAGACGAAGTAGTGAAAGGACTTAATTGTAAAGGTTCAATTGTAAAATTTATCATGAATGTGTTAGATTAGATCTAAAGGAATATTCATGATTTATTTTGATTGAGTTATTTTCTGTTATGTAATTAGCAATAGGATTGCTGTTTATGAAATGTGCTGATCCGTTTGTGAAATGAATTAACACATTTGGTGAACAGAAAATAAAATCTTTCAAATTTGAAAATTATTTTTGAAATGCCAAACCTGACCCATCAGCCCAAATACTTAATTAAAAGAATTGAGTGTTGTCTAGTTGGTCTAGAATTATGAATTAAGACCTAAGACAATTGCATAAACTTATGGGTCAATGGGTTAGACGGATTAGATCCATAACTGGGTTAGACCTAAGGTTAGCTTAAAGAAATGGACTAAATTAGAGTAATTGATCAAATCTAATCAAAAGTTGAATTAGATTAGGTCAAGGACACTCTAGATTCAACTCCAATAGTTGTAGTTGAATGGGTCCATATCTTTAACTAGACCAAGATGGACTTAATTCATGGCTACGTGATGGAACCCTATTTACTAAGTTGATCAAATTAAAATTAAGGAACCAGTTGGTGTCTAAGGTAAGTTCGACAATCTGACCAGTGGTTTTTAAGTAGGAGCTACTCGCATTGATTCAATCTCTGACGAATTAATGGCATATCCCCACCACTAATCTCACTTACCTGGCCAACCTGGTGAGTTAGATTTTGATTAGATCACTTGGTGATTAGGACTCACCCATGTCATTAGGTAAATCAGTGTGACTGATTTAGGTGCTCCTAATGTCGGCTTCAATTAAATCCTATTTACTATGACTTGGTGAAGTCAATGGGAGGATTGAAATTGGCTGGTTAATTTCTTCTCTTCTATCCTTTAATAAAATCCTCAAAAATTATTAGGTCCCTAAAAATGATTATGTTATATGATAACTAAGTCATAGCCTCCCATTAAGTGAGTGATAATGAGTCCATTAGTTTAATAATCACTGGAGGCCCAAAGGCCTGGTGCTTATTGATTAATGGAATTATCATTTATAATATGATAATTTGGTTGAGTCTTTCTGATGGTGGTCAGGTTGGCCGGCCAAAATCGGGCCTGATCATTTATTGGTCCGATTCATCAAATCAAGTCATGTTAATGGTTGGACCTAACCAGATCTTTTCAATGGAGGCCTAAGCCTACTGATTAGGTTCTGGGACAAAATTAATTACTAGAAGTTGTTTAGAGAAACAACTGATTATGAACCTACCCATAGATGCACATGGGTTGACCAACCAAAGTTGGGCTCATGTGTAGTCTGTGTAGATTCTAGTACCCACTAAGGAAATAAAGTAATTCCTCGAATTGGAGGTTGAGGCTACCAGTTCGTAAAAATACTGGGAGAAACTTTAGACTAAAGTTCAAGTCTTTAGTATTAATAATTTATGTACTAATAAAGGTCAGATTTTTCTTTATACAGCTATAACCACTATCCTGTCGCTCCGATCACTATTAGATAATGACAAGCTCATGGGACCTAATTTTGATAGCTGGTATCAAAAATTGAAAATCATCCTTGAGCATGAACGGGTCCTTTATGTAGTAACGGATCCGGCACCTGAGGAGCCAACGCTGAATGCTAGAGGGACGGTCCGAGACACTTATCAGAAGTGGCTCAACGATCGCACCACCGTTCAGTGTATAATGCTGGTGGCAATGAATGATGAGTTTAGCCGCAGGTTCGAGAACGCCCAGCCGCAGGAGATGCTTCAAATGTTGAATAACTCCTTTGGCACGTCTGACGACGTTGAAAGGCACAAAATTAGTTGTGCCATTTTCAGTGATCGGATGAGGGATGGGGCCTCAGTCACTGATCATGTACTGTACATGATCGAAATGATTGAGCACCTAAGTAAACTGGGCTTTTCCTTACATGAACAGCTCGGTAAGGATGCGATCTTTAATTCTTTGCCCAAGTCCTTCCTCCCCTTCCTTACTCATTTTCGGATGACAAAGCCTGCAGTGAACTACCATGGCTTGTTGGGGTTGCTGCAGAACTTTGAGAAGGACCACCAGCTCCATAAGGAGTCGGTGAATGTTATGGAAGGGTCTTCTTCTGGTCGTCGACCCTTTGAGAAAGGGAAGAAGAACAAGAAGGTGCAGCCACATGCTGGGACGTCTGCACAAGGTCAGACCAAGAAGCGCAAGCCCGACTTGAGCCAGGCAGAGTGCTTCTTTTGCAAGAAGTAGGGGCACTGGAAGAGGAACTGATGAACCTTGTAATCAACTCTCGTAATATAATTCTGAGTGAATGTTACTATTATCCAAGTTTTTTATTAAATATTATTTCTGTAGGCCTTTTGGTCATGTACAGTTATGAATTTTTAATAAAAAGAAATGTTTGCAATATCATTTTGAATGATATTATAATATTTGTTAGACAACTAAATAATGAAATTTACTTACTATTACAACCTGTTAATATGGTTCAAACCTCCGGTAAATGCCCTAGAATGGATAATATGTCAGAAGTCTACCTTTGACACTGTAGACTAGGTCATATCAATAAGAATAGGATAAACAGGTTGGCTCAAGAAAAAATTCTTGAAGTTGGTAATTGTGAATCACTTTCAATCTGTGAATCCTGTCTTCTTGGGAAGATGATCAAATCACCTTTTATTGAAAAAGATGAGCGAGCTAGTGAACTCTTGGGTCTGGTACATTCTAATTTATATGGACCCATGAGCTCAAGTGCAAGAGGTGGATATTTCTACTTCATAACCTTCACAGACGACCTATCGAGATATGGGTATGTCTACTTAATGAAGCATAAATTGGAGTCATTTGAAATATTCAAACTATTTTGAAATAAGGTAGAAAAATAAACTGGGAAGTGTATTAAAACTCTTCGATCTGATCGAGGAGGTGAATACCTTTCCAATGAGTTTCTAACATATCTTGGGGAGAATGGGATTCTCTCTCAGTGGACACCTCTTGGAACACTACAGCATAATGGTGTGTCTGAAAGGAGGAATCGGACCTTGTTGGACATGGTTCGATCCATGATGGGGTTTGCTGGTCTGTCGATCTCCCTCTGAGGATATGCACTCGAATCGGCTTGTTACCTTCTAAATAGGGTTCCGAGTAAGTCTGTAACCAAAATGCCATATGAGATATGGATAGGATGTAAGCCAGTACTCTCGCACCTTAGGGTTTGGGGATGTCCGGCTTATGTTAAACGTTTAATTACGGATAAGCTTGGACCTAGGTCTGACAAGTATTATTTCATAGGGTACCCAAAAGAGACCAAAGGGTATTATTTCTATCAAGCTTATGAGCAAAATGTGTTTGTCAGTCTTAAGGCAATCTTTTTGGAAAAGGAGTTCCTTGGTGAAGGGACTATTGCCTCTAAGGTCGAACTTGAGGAAGTTCGACAGGTGGAAAAACTGACACAAGTTGCTGAACCTGAATCGGATTTAGTTAGATCAGATCTGGAGCCCATTGTTCCTGCACCTTAAGGCGATTTGGTAGAGTACCATGTCAACTGGACAGATACTATGATTTCTTAGTCCGGGACGGTGATCCTGTCGAACTTGATGAAAATGATGAGGATCCAATCACCTACATGGATGCAATGCAGAGACCTGACTCTGAGAAATGGCTAGAGGTCATGAAATTCGAAATGGAGTTCATGAAGGTCAACGATGTGTGGACATTAGTTGACCCACCTGAAGGAGTAAAACCCATAGGGTGTAAGTGGGTCTTCAAGAGGAAGAGGGACACAGACGAAAAGGTGGAGACCTATAAAGCCTATCTAGTTGCTAAGGGATATCATCAACGTTATGGTATAGACTATGACGAGACATTTTCTCCTGTGGCAATGCTCAAATTTATTCAGATTATGCTTGCAATAGCTGTCCATCTGGACTATAAAATCTGGCAGATGGATGTGAAGACAGCTTTCTTAAATGGAGAGCTGAATGAAGAGATGTATATGATACAACCTGAAGGGTTCACATCCACAGATGAGTCTAAGGTGTGCAGGCTACAGAGGTCCATTTATGGACTTAAGCAGGCATCCTGGAGTTGGAACATACATTTTGATAGGACGATCAAGACATATGGTTTCGTTAAGAATGGAGAAAAGCCATGCATTTATAAATGGGCTAATGGTCCAGTAGTGGTATTTCTTGTATTGTATGTGGATGACATTCTCTTAATCGAGAATGATGTCCCTGCATTACAGGGAATAAAGATTTGGCTGTCATCACAGTTCTCCATGAAGGATCTGGGAGAAGCTTCCTACATTTTAGGGATGAGGATCTATAGGGATAGATCTAAAAGGTTGCTTGACTTATCCCAGTTCACGTATATTAATACTATGCTGAAGAGGTTCAGCATGGAGAATTCCAAGAAAGGCTATCTACCGATAGGCCATGAAATTTCTCTCTCGAAGAGAAATTATTCGACAACACCTCAAGAGAGAGAGCGTATGGGTAGAATTTCATATACTTCGACAGTCGGATCTATCATGTATGCCATGATATGTACCTGATCAGATGTGGCATACTCACTAGGGGTAGTGAGTAAATACCAATCTGATCCTGGGGAGAATCACTGGAAGGTTGTTAAAACCATCCTGAAGTATTTAAGAAATACTAAGGACCAGTGGTTTATTTATGGTGAATCAGACTTGAGACTTGTAGGGTTTACAGACTCCAATTTTCAGTCTAATCACGATGACAGCAAGAGTGTGTCGGGATTTATTTTTATCCTTAATGGTGGGGTAGTCTGCTGGAAGAGTTCCAAGTAGCACACTATGGCTGATTCAGTTTGCGAGGCAGAGTATGTCGCTGCATCAGATGCTGCCAAAGAAGCGGTGTGGCTGAGAAAATTTATCACCGAGCTCGGAGTAGCACCCTCCCTTGTTGGTCCAGTTTTGTTCTATTATGACAGCTCTGGAGCTATTGATCAGGCGAAGAAACCGAAGGCATACCAGCGGACGAAGCATATTCTGTGCCACTACCATCTCATCTGGAAAATCGTGAATCGAAGTGACGTCGACCTTCAGAAGATCAACGGAAAGGAGAACCTGGCTGACCCATTCACTAAAGCCATTATGATGAAGGAGTTCGACGACTTCAAGTCGAAGATGGGTATTAGATACTGCACCGATTGGCTTTAGGCCAAGTGGGAGATTATTGGGAATAGTGTCCCAAAGTCAATCGTCAGCCTGTTGACGGTTGTGCTCTTTCCTGTATTAGTATATGAATTATAAATAAATAAAAAATATTTTAATATTTTTTATCACAAATTGTTTCATCTTCTAATGAACTCCTGTGTTGTGGTGAAGTCCTTAGGACTATTTAGACTCGACAAAGGAGGATTTGTCGTTTAGTCCTTAAACTTGTTCGCGATCAAATGATACGTTGTTACCAAGGACAACAATGTTTATCAAGCATAGGTCATTGTGTGCCATATGGGTTGGTTGTCCTCTTAATCAAGGAGTGTGGAGATACTGGTATGGCATACAGGTGAGATGTAAGGGTACATCTGCACTGAACGTGACCGACTCCGGAGCTTTTTCTGCTGTCAAGATTTGCTCCGATGGGATTTGGGTATAACTGTCCCTCTGACCTGAGACTGCCATAGTGACTTGCAAGCAACTCACTGCAATTAGGCACTGGACTACTGAATTTCTAATTCAGTGACGGAAGGCTGCTGGGTGTAGTCAAGTACTTAACTTGTCAATGCATGTGTCAAGATGGGATTGACCACTCTAGTTCAGGAGCTGTGTACAGTCATATTTTAATTTAGTAAAATCTTGGTCAGGGTAGTCCTAGTGAGGAGTCACAGGACTGTTTGAGTTGAGCATGATTCGGATGATCTAATCAGAGTTGACAGTTTAACCCTGAGTCATCCTATACACAGGGGTCAAAAGGGATGAATTATACAGTAACTATATTCACATAGGTTCTAAATATTGCGATTATGACTATTCGATCTATCCGAATGTTGGGTACCATTACTAGATGGTCACTTCGATTAGTACAGGAATTGGTTCCTGTGCTACCGGCTTAGGTTCAAACCTGTGGGGTCACACACATTAGAGGTTCCTATCTGATCTGATGGCTGGTGAAGAGTCCCACTAGATTGGAACTCTTCGACCAAGAGTCCTACATGTCTGAGATTCTGTGATCGAGAATCAGGATTCTCTGATCACGAGTTCTACACATTTTGGGTACCGGGGTCAAGAGTCCCACTGGTTTGGGACTCTTAGATCAAGGTTTCATATCGATGGACTTTGATGTCCGATTGCCCATCGAATTTGGATTTAGTATTTATGAGAGGTTTAATTAGTGATTTGATCATTAATTAATACAATTTTATTGAGTAATTATTTTTGGATCAAGTCCAATTGAATTGGATTCAATTGGGTTTGACCTGATTAGGTTAAGAGTTGACCTAATCGCCGAGGTGGTTTGGTCCCTGATTTGATTAGGAGTTGGGCTTAATTAATTTCTGATTTGATTAAGATTTTATTAAGCCTAACTAAGTCTAATTGTGTTAGGTTTAACTTAGTCTAATTGTGCCTAACCTATTTTGATAAGGTTGGTTCAATTAGGTTTGAAACCATCTTGACTTATCTCCCTGCGCCACCTCACCTCACCTGCACCTATTTGAATTCACGAGAAACAAGTTCTCGTGAATTTTCTCCCACGCAGAAGCCTTCCCACGCCCCACATGTATGCACCATCTAAGTGGATAAAGATGGTTGGTTGGCCATTCAAATTCAAATAAAGTTTGAATTTGAATGGACAACTAATCCCATGCGCCACCTTATCCATTTGTGTGCCACTTCCTCCACATGAGAAAAGGTTTCTTGTGAAAACTCTCCACGCACAAAGAAGCCCATGCCCCTCCCTTCTCACATCAAGAGTAGATAAAGATTGGTTGGTTGGCATTTGAATTCAAATTTGATTTGAATTCAAGTGAGCAACCACTTGGCTTTATCCTCTCACGCGGTGAAAATGCTGTAAAAATGCAGTCTTGCATCGTTTTAAAAAAAAGAGAAGATAGGGCATGTGCAAATCTGATCTGAGAGAGAAAAGGGGGCATTAGATAGACCCTCTGCGTGAGAAAAGAAAAGAAAAGAAGAGAAAAGGAAAGAGAGAGTGGGCGCAAGGTTTTTCTTGTGTACCCTGGGGTTTCTGCCTAGGGTTCGAGAAGTGAGAAAGTGAGCTACGAATGTCGTGAGCCCACCAAACTTCAGAGAGAGCTTCATCAACCTCTCAAGTATATCTACTGATGATCTAGAGTATCTGAGGAGTCAGTAGATCAAGATCGAATGAGTTCGATCAGCATCAGCCATCCAAAGGATTCTGCGATGAACTAGCATTCGTGAGGAGCCGATCAGACCGAGAGCTTCGTGTGAATGATCCACAGAGGTCAGATACATTATGTGGCTATATTATGATAATTAGACCATCCTGACGGTGATCAGACTACAGCGATCGACTACCTGCACGAAGGTAATGTGTTCTGAACACATAACAGTAAAATATTTATCGTAGAAGTTTAAATTTTAAATTTAAATGCATGCTATATATATCATATTTAGATCCTTGTGTAGGGTTAATATATATTAATTAATTAGATTAATTAATAATTTCTACTGTAAAATTATAATTTTGAAAAAATTTTAAAATTACCATTTTACCCCTGCACTCAAATTCACTTCAGCAAACCACTCTCGATGTGCAGTGTAGTGGTGGGAACATGCTGAATCCAATATCCAGTGACTATCAAACTCTATGGTTCCATCTGACACAACCAGTAAGTCATCTCCACTATCCTCAAGTGATAGAGCACCACTCCCGCTGGTTGAACCACCCTTGAAAAAGCCCTTTCCCTTCTCATTCTTTAGAAGTGGGCAATTCCTCTTCAGATGACCAGGCTGTAGACACTTATAGCACTTGAAAGCTTTCTGATTCCCTCGAGACTTTGATCTGCCCTTAGACTTATCTCGAGCTCTCTCTTTAGGCCTCCCTTGTCTCTCATTTACAATAAGAATCTCTATACCTGAGCTTCTTTATATAGCTTTTTCCGCTGCTCATTGGACCTGAGAACCCCAACCACATCTTCAAAGTTCAAGGTCTCTTTCCCATACACCAATATAGTAATGAGACCATCATATGAAACTAGGAGTGAACACAACAACAGGAGAGCTCTATCCTCCTCATCTATCTTCACATCAAGGTCCATTATCCGAGCAAACTTGATTGAATTTCTAGATGTGAGCAATCAAGCCTCCTCCCTCAAGCATCCTCAAGCTGTATAACTTTTCTTCAACCACAGCTTGTTTGTCATATTCTTGCCCATGTATGTGTTCTCCAATTTCTTCCAAAGCCTTTTCAGAGTGGTTTTTGTACTTATCTCAGGTAGAACTTCATCAGCAAGGCACATTCTAATTATGCTAAAAGCTATTTCCTCTAACTCCTTCCAGTCTTCAACACTGATCTTCTCAGGCCTTTCCCAAACCAATACCTTGTAGATCCTGTTCTAAACCAAAAGATTCTTCATCCTTTGCTGCCAAAGGCTGAAGTTCCCCTTGCCATCAAACTTTCCAAAGTTCACCTTGATGCTACTTGATGAGATCACAATCAGATCTCCAAAAACAAACACCAATAAATGAAACAGTGTTCTAAAAAAAATCTATGCAGTACCTTACCACAATCCAGGCGAGACTTTGATCTTTCCTCCACCAAATCTATCCCCAAAGCTCTAATACCAGATGTTGGGTTCTTCCTTTGATGCATGATGATTGTGGAACCAGCAACAAGGGTCTGAGGAAAGCTTTGATCTTTGATCTATCACCTAGAACAAAATAATCTATAAGAAAATTCAGCAATCTTGTAGATCTAAGAGATTTACCTTTGGAAGAGCCTTAGATCATTTTCTCTTGCTTCCAGATCTAAAACTCCATCTTAAAAAGCTTCAAACCAGAAGATCAAAGATGAGGAATCCTCTTTAGATGGCAGCAAACTCATGGAGCCCCTTAGAGAAGGGGCGGCAACATAAGGAAGCAGAGCTAGCACCTTCAAACTTTTCTTGTTTGAAGGTGGCAGCCAAGAAAACCCTAGGATGGCTGCTAGTGGCATGGAAAAGACACGGAGATAGAGAAAGAGAAGAAGAGAGAAAAAATTTGAGAGAAAATGGCCTTGTATTCAGCTTGGTTCAACCAGAATCACAATACAATATATATATATACAGGGTCAATGTGACCCAACCCAAAAACTCCCATGGCTAACCCAATGTGAAATTGTGTTCACCCAAGCCTATGTATACCCATGACTTGATCCAATCTCACCTCTCTTGGACTCAAGCCTAGCCCAATACAAGTTAGCCCCTCAAGGCCTAAATCCCTTGGACCTCGAAACTGTGAAGGCTGACAGTCTTTCACCCTAGGATCCAAACTAGTCCTAGAACTCTCATGAATGCCTCATGGGCTTTGAACCTTGGCCTTTTTCTTGGTCCTTTGAGCCTTGGGAGCACCACACCAGATCCTACAGGATCAACTCGTGCCAACATATGAAGATTAGATCTTCTCTATTTATTTTTTTTTATTTGATTTCTGTATCTGAATTCTATCTCACATATGTCGATCTTGTTTATAATTTTAAGATTTGATCTTATGCATGCCTAAATTAAATTAGATTTAATCTATAATTTTAAAAATTTTTATTGCGTACTTATTTCAATATTTTTTGCATGCATGAAACTATGAAATCTCAATAGTGGTATCAGAGCCACATTATATACACAAGATTAGGATTTAGATCCAAAATTTGTAGAGAAAAATTTTAGATCTAAATATTTTTGATATCATTCTGACATAAGGTTGCCCTGGCATAACTTGTTATACTGTATGGTCGTCCTAGAACAATATTAAAATTTTTGATTAAAATAGAATTTAAGATCTAATTTTTCATCATATATGTGATATATATTTTTATTATTTAGATTTGAAAAGAGTTTCAAAATCTATTTTAATTCGTATATATGATATATGAAAGTATGTTTAGGACTGAAATTTATTTCTATGATCTGAACTTTATTCATATATATAATATATATTTGCATGTATGATCTGAAAATTATTTTGAGATCAAAATATACTTTTCATGCTAAGAATTTAGTTCTAAAAATTTAGATTTAAGATCTAAAATTAGTATTTATGCATGAGAGATTGATCATGTGTAGATCAAATTAGGTCATATAATTGGATTACATCTAGAGTTTTTGATTTGATCATAATGGGTCTAAATCGATTTAGCAGTTGATCAAATTGAGTCAAGTGTTGATTAAGATTAGATCAATAGAGTTTAAGATTATATAATTATTGTTGATCAAATTGATTGACACCCATATGTAGAATCGATTAACCTACGGACTTAATTCGACTCTATGGCTTGAATCTGATTCACCTAAGCTAACCTATTAGAACCAATTAATCAATTGATGTCTAAGGTAAGTAATTAAAAGATGGTTATTTAATTAATTTTGTTCGCTGATCTAGCCAATTTATTGATGTCTAAGAAAAATAACGGGGGGACCCCCACCAATCTCTACTTACCTGATCAATTTGGAAGATTGAGTCTCAAATATGATTGCTTGGTAATTTGGTTTAGCCTATGCCAATTAGATCAATCATGTGATGATTGATTACATGAGACCTAAATCTAAATCTCTCCATAAATATTAAATCTAATGGTCTTCCATCATTATAGATGTGTGGATGTGTTACCAACATTGATTGTTCTCGGCTAGTCACAATGGTTCAGCTTTATCAGAAACACGCAACTACTCTATTAGCAAAGAGTTACTCCAAGATAAAGATGGGGTTGGGTCTAATAACTGTTAGGTGAAGGATTCAATGACGGCTTTACACCTGCTTGTGAACAGTGGATCTGACTTAACTAAAAAGTGTGGGCCATAACTATTAGATGAGCCCATATGACTTAGAGATCAAGTTGCTGCAACATGCTTAGAGAAGCATCTGGGTAAAGAGTTGTCCATGCATCGGTATGCATATTATCAATAACTGTTAGATGAGGTGCACGGCATCGGTGGGACCACATCATGCACTAAAAATTTAATTATTATGTTAGGATTTTTATTTCTCCACAAGAGAGCATGAGAAATCTGATAAAATAGTGAGAGTCTTTTTTTGCATCTAAAAATTTCTAGAATAAATTATAAAATAAGTACAAATATCCAACTAGAATCTTTACTCTCTGCTGTTTATTGTGTCAGCTTCCATCCCTCTAGCTCAAATCCTAGATATCAACTATTTAACCAAAATTAATTATATAGACTGACTCACAAACTTAAGAATTATTCTTAATTTTAGAAAATTAAGTAATATTCTCAATCAGATTATTCTAATGTTAATAGCCTGTCCAATCCAAAGTCAACGAGCTATACTTGATGAGTGGATGGACCATGACAACAAAGATAGGTGCTATATATTGAAGTCCATGTTAGATGAACTCCAACGTATACATGAGCACATATTCACTGCCAACGATGTATTGATTTATCTACAAGTATTGTGAGGTGATCAGAGTTGCACAGCGCATGGAGCTTAAAAAGCTTGATATGACCATGCACAAAGAATTGCTTGTAGATTTGATCCTGCGATCCTTATTTAGTTTATATGGGTAGTGTTGGGTATAAAATACCCCCAAGCCGAAGTTCGTGACAGGAGTGACCCTCCAGGGATTCTACCGACGTCCAACCTTCGATGACATCTTTCCGAACCTCTCCAACGGCCGAGCCTCCGAAACGTTCCCAAGCTCTACCGACGGGTAAACCCCCACCAGTGTAGGCCGGATTCTCAACAACGGGCGGACTCCACCCAAGTTTCAATGGTGGTCGACCACCTGCTAGACTTCATCCGGACTCCTACGGGAGCCGGACTTCATCCCCGACTCCAACTGTAGGTAGACTTCATCCGAACTCCTACGAGAGCCGGACTTTGTCCCCGACTTCAACTGTAGGAAGACTTCATTCGGACTCCTACGGGAGCCAGACTTCATCCCCGACTCCAACTGCAGGTAGACTTCATCCAGACTCCTACGGGAGCCAGACTTCATCCCCAACTTCGACTGCAGGAAGACTTCATCCGGACTCCTACGGGAGCCGGACTTCATCTCCGACTCCAACTGCGGGTAGACTTCATCCGGACTCCTACGGGAGCCGGACTTCGTCCCCAACTCCTGCTGCAGGAAGACTTCATCTGGACTCCTACGGGAGCCGGACTTCGTCCCTGACTCCAACTGCAGGTAGACTTCATCCGGACTACTACGGGAGCCAAACTTCTTCCCCAACTCTGGCTGCAGGAAGACTTCATCCGGGCTCTTACGGGAGCCGGACTTCATCCCCGACTCCAACTGCGGGTAGACTTCATCCAGACTCCTACAGGAGCCGGACTTCATCCCCAACTCCGGCTGCAGGAAGTCTTCATCCGGACTCCTATGGGAGCCGGACTTCGTCCCCAACTCCAACTACAGGTAGACTTCATCTGGACTCCTATGGGAGCCGGACTTCATCCCCAACTCTGGCTGCAGGAAGACTTCATCTAGACTCCTACGGGAGCTGGACTTCGTCCCCGACTCCAACTACAGGTAGACTTCATCCGGACTCCTACGGGAGCCGGACTTCATCCCCAACTTCAACTGCAGGAAGACTTCATCCAGACTCCTACGGGAGCCGGACTTCATCCCTGACTCCAACTACAGGTAGACTTCATCCAGACTCCTACGGGAGCCGGACTTCGTCCCTAACTCTGACTGTAGGAAGACTTCATCCGGACTCCTACGGGAGCCGGACTTCATCCCCGACTCCAACTGCGGATAGACTTCATCCGGACTCCTACGGAAGTCAGACTTCGTCCCAACTCCGACTGCAAAAAGACTTCATCCAGACTCCTATGGGAGCTGGACTTTATCCCCGACTCCAACTGCAGGTAGACTTCATCCGGAATCCTACGGGAGCCGGACTTCGTCCCCAACTCCGGCTGCAGGAAGACTTCATCCAGGCTCCTACGGGAGCCGGACTTCATCCCCGACTCCAACTACGGGTAGACTTCATCCGGACTCCTACGGGAGTCGGACTTCGTCCCCAACTCCGGCTGCAGGAAGACTTCATCCGGACTCCTACGGGAGCCAGACTTCATCCCCGACTCCAACTGCAGGTAGACTTCATCCGGACTCCTATGGGAGCCGGACTTCGTCCCCAACTCCGACTGCAGGAAGACTTCATCCAGACTCTTACGGGAGCCGGACTTCATCCCCGACTCCAACTGCAGGTAGACTTCGTCCGGGCTCCCATGGGAGCCGGACTTCCGTCCTGAACTCCTGTTGCAGGTAGACCTCACCCCAAACTCCTACAAGGGCCGGACTCCGAGCTTCTACTGCAAGTGACCCACTTCGAGTTTCTGCTACAAATGATCTACTTCAAATTTCTACCACGAGCGGTCTGTGCCGGATTCCCACCGTAGCTACAAACGATCTACTTCAAATTTTACCACGAGCGGTCCATGCCGGATTCCCACCGTAAGCCTTCACCCGAGCTTCCATTATAGATGAATTCCTTTCGGATTTCTGTTGCAGACAGGCCTTGGCTGGGATTCCTCAACAAATGAACCCCATCCGGGCTTCTATGGAGATCAGACTCCGATCGAACTTCTATAAGCGGGCAAATGTCGGGCTCACAGAATCCAGCAGCTGGACCCCTCCGACGGATGAACCTCTCCAGTGCCATCCGACATCCACTGTCGGTCAACCCTCTATCGAAGTCTGTGCGAAATTGGACTGCGTTTGCGGAAAGCCTCTGACTGAGCTCCTACGGTAAGTGGTCCTCGCCTGCAACCTTGACGCCCAAGGCACCCAACAGGATTTGCAACATCCGAGCTCCTCTCAGATGGATAGCTACCTCTCTCTGCCAGGCACCTCAACCGAACTTCGGTCGACAGGCCTGGACCCCCTGGCAGGCCACAATAATGGCCACGACTCTGCTCCACTTTCTGCGATGGATTCCGCATGGCTCCATCACTCCCTAGCAGGCCACAGTAACGGCCACGACTCTGCTCCACTTCCTGCGATGGATTCTGTGCGGCTCCATCACTCCCTGGCAGGCCACAGTACCGGCCACGACTCTGCTCCACTTCCTGCAACGGATTCTGCACGGCTCCATCACTCCCTGGCAGGCCACAGTAATGGCCACAACTCTGCTCCACTTCCTACGACGGATACCGTGCGGCTCCTCCACCCTTTGGCAGGTCGCAACAACGGACGCTGCTTCAGACTCCACATGGCAGGTCACGGTGATGGCTACGATTCTACTCCACTACTCTTCATAACAAACTCCTCCTGGCTCCGAACGGCCCACTATCGGACGGTTACAAACATCGCTATCAGTCTGTTGCCCCCTCCGCCTATAAAAAGGGGGATCCCAGATACGTTATTCTCTAAGCTCTAATTTCTATCCCAAAAACTCTGCTAAAATTTTTGTTCGAGCACTCCATTCTTGTTGAGGCAGAGAATTGACTTGAGCATCGGAGGGTCTTGTCGGAGCAACCCCAACTCTGGTTTAGACTTCTTTTGCAGGTCCAGGCGGCGACCGTGACTCCCTCGCCTCCAGCTTCTCCGATGCAGGCAGATTTTTGCACCAACAGGTAGTTTATGGTAAACTACCATATGAATGACCATCTTGACATCTTATTTGAATTGATCAAAATATTGGTAACTAAGAAATCTTAAAAAGTTCAGAGGTATATATCTAGAGAGCCTAAAAAAATAAAGACATACCTTGAATAGGCATGTCAAAATTGCTCAATACTATCCTTACGATTTTTTCTTCTTTCAGTTGAGTTTTAGACTCTAGTACTTTTTATGCACTTTAGTAAAGAGTCTATGGGAAGGTAGAGGGCTAAGGTGGTAATCTTTAAAATTGGTAATAGGGCAAGAGTTGCTACTGTGGCCATGGGTATCTATCCTTTGTAATTATCATTTGAATTTAGTTCTTAAAAACAGTCTCTATTATTTACATGGTGATGCATTTGTGAACTTAATTGAGCAAGCAGTGAATGCCATTGGATCTGAGAGATCCAGAGTTGAGATAAACCTTAAGTACATGTGGAATCTTGGGCTAGATCGTATAGGAGAAGAAATGATTAACAAACTGAAGAAATATGAGCTTATGGGCTCATTGACTGTTGAGTCATATCTAATTTGTGTATCATCTCTTTGAGAAAAAATGATCAAGCTATTTTTATGGGACAAGAGGAAAGGATCACTGACATACTTATCTAGTACACATTTGATGTGTGTAGCCCATTTGGTGTGCTAATAAAGAGAGTTATCTCTACTTCGTTATCTTTATCGATGATCAGTTATGGTATGGGTAAGTATATAAGATATAAATCTAAAATTTTTGAAAGACTCAAAGAATTCAGATGTAAAGTAGAGAAGCAAATCAAAAAATTTCTAAAGGTACTTCGATCAGATCGAGAATGCAATACCAAAAAAAAAATTTTGATTATCTCATAAAATAGCATAGTTTCATATTGGACCCCTCTTAGTATATCTTAGCTCAACAAGATAATTAAGAAAAGTCATGGAACTGTATGAGATATGGTCCAGTTCATGATGGACTTCATTGATTTATTTTGTTTCTTTAAGGATATGTTTTATTTCTATAGAATTGAATTCTCTCTAAATCTGTTCCTACCACACCATATGAGATATGGCATGGTGAGAACCAAAACTTGGTTACTTCAAGATTCAAGAATGTCCAGCCTGTGTCAAGGACAGTAGGTGGATATATTAGAGAATAGGTCTATAAAGCTCATCCTAAAAGAGTTTGGAATACTATTTTTCTTCTGAAAGGATTACAATGTGATTATGACTCATCATGCTATCTTCTTGAAAAATTGTTTAACCAAGATAAAGCAGTGGGAGGAAAGTTAAGCTCGAAAAGAGTGTCTTTGAAGAACAGTGAGCCATAGGACCTAAAGAACTAATTCATGATGAGCCAATATATATATATTTCTCCTTCATCTCGTACATATAATAAGATCTCCCATCCTCTCGAAAGGTACTTGGATATACTTAACAGAGGATGTAGAGAAAAATTATTTCTCATGAGAGATAGGGAACATAGAGATGATCCCAAAACCTACAACGAGATGATGTTAGACATCGATTCCAAAGAAAGGATGTGAAATAGCTTTTTTGAATGGATATCTTTTGAAGATTTCTGTATAGAATAGCTTATAGGTTTTACTTCTTGTGATATGAGATCACAAAGTCTATAATAATCTTGGAGTTGGAACATTCATACGATCAAATTATTTGATCAAAAATGAGAAATTATATATTTTCAAAAGGGTCAGTGGGAGTATCCAATACTGACATCGATTAAAATATAATTATCTATAAAATTCTTCATGAAGGACATAGAGCAAGCATCCTATATTCTGAAAATATAAAGATCTATAGAGATAGATGCAATTGGATGCTTGTGTTTTCACAGATAAAATACAAAGAGTAGATATTGAAGGGTTTAGCATAGAAATCTCAGAGAGCGATCTGCTACCCTCTTGGGCATAGATGTATGCCATGTAATATACTTGAATTGATATAGATTAATACTGTGAATGTCATGAGTAGATATCAGTTGTATCCAGACTAGGAGCGCTAGATTGTTGTGAAAATATCCTTAAGTTCTTGAGAAGAACTAAGGATATGTTCTTAATTTTGAAGAAAAATCAAAGCTAGGAGAAGAAGGATACACCAATTCAAATTTTATATCTGATGTTGATGGTAGAATGTCTACATCATAAGTGTAATCATGTCGATATCTTGGAAGAATTCTAAGCAATCGATTAATGAAAGCTGAGTACACTGTAGATGTGTAGGATACATTCTAGTTCTAATGTTAGTTGCAGAACTGGATGTCATTCTATCAGATGTCATGATACTATACTGCAAAGATAATGACACCATAGTCCTTGCTAAGGAGCCTAGGTCTCATCAGATATCCAAGCACATAGAGCAATAGAATACGCGACTATCTCAAGTAGAAATACAGAGAGGTGCAGAGTGCAAACTCTATATGAGATGTGGATAACTCACTGGTAAGTCACTTAGCTAGCTGAAGACTAAAGCCTATCTTATGAAGATGGAGCTTGGTATATGGCAGATTGGCTTTAGTATAAGTAGGAGATTGTTGGATGTATGCCCTATAAGTCAATCTTGGCTGATGCATATCATACTACTAAGACATGATTTTATACTTAATGGATATTTATATTACCATTCATATTTTATATATTCATGAATCATCCAAAAAATTAACAAGATGATAACACATATTCTCAAAGAGTTGAGGATTTGAGACATGTATCATTGATGGTTGATTTTTAAATTACTCTTGGTCATAGGATCATCATAGAGATGGTGATTGATCCGATAAACCAGTGCACAGATCACTTCCTTCGGACAGATGAATCTCAAGTCTATGGTATAGTGACTCTGGAACGAGAGTGCAGGTGGTTGTTAGAGAATAACTAGCACTGAGCGTGACCAACATGACAAGTCACATGGATGTCTGCTCATTCGTTAGTAACTTTCTCGATGCTGCAGTGACGTAACTGGTCCTTTAACCTGTAGTGCTATAGCTGCTCGCAGTGTGGCTGTTGGAGTTTGACTACATATAAATATTGACTCAATGAGTCCTTATAGTAGATGTTGATGATAGTTGGTCCACTATAGGAGTAGGGTGTGCACTTAGATGGAATCTATCGATCCTTGCAGAAGAGGGTAGTCTTATAAGATTTAAGAAGCTGAGTTCTTAAGGCTATGGCCATAGCAGTGTGATTAATGAAAAAGAATTTTCATGAGAGTCATACATGGACTCAAGCTGATTGAATCTATCATATGACCGATGATGAGGTTTGATGATTCATCCATGACCTGCCATCTGGTCGGGACTCACGATAGAGAGACAGTATCAAATGTTAACTGCACCTAGAGATTCATCACCTTTTATTCTGCTAGGTTGTCACTACATACTGCTAGGTGTCACTAATGGATTATGAGATCCATGAGCATCATCTCAATGATCGATGATCCTTGATGGACAGAGTTGGAATAGTTCCAACCCATTAAAAAGAATTTTGATGATATTGTGATAGGGATCACAATATATCTCACTACCAGACAGATAGAACCTATGGAGTCACACACAAAGAGGCTTTTGGCTGATCAGATGGTTGAATTATGATTATGAATCATGATAGGATTTAATTATCAATTTGATTGATGATTAATCCAATGCAAAAATTATAATTAACTCACTAAAGAGTTAGTGAGTTATATGAGGATTAATTAGTAATTGGACTGGTAATTGATTCAATTTGATTGAGCAATGGGGCTTACATCAAGTCTAATTAAATTAGATTTAATTTGACTTGATATGGGTTTGATTTGATCAAACTTAATTGGGTTATGAGATAACCAAATTGTATGGGAGAATAATTTCTTGTTTAATTAAGGTTTGGATTTGACTTAATTCTTAACTAGACTAGGATCTAATTAAGAGTGTTTAGGTTCCTATTTGGACTAAAAATTCTCCTCTTCATGGGTGTACTAAATCTTAATTGGATTAGGATTAAATTAAGTTTGACTCAAGCACCAAGAGAGAGTTTAAAAGGACTAGGAGTCCTCCTCTAGTTAGGTGACATCTAATCTAAATAGTTTGGGCTTCTAATTAGATTAAAATTTTAATCTATTTAGGTCTAATCAAATTGTAATATGATTAAAATTGAGTTTAAATCAGCCACCTAAAGAGAAGTCCCATGATGTTAGGATTCTCCCTCTCCATGCACCATAAACCAGCCCCACGCCCACTTTGTTTTTGCACCTAAATTTTCTCCATGAGGTGTGAAGTTTTGTGTGTGAAAGGAGTTCATGCTAACCCCTTTTCTTCATGAGAAATATTGGCACAAAATAGGAAGGAGTTGGGTGGCATAAAAATCAAGAGTCCTATGATACATGGACTCTTATCTCTTCACCTAAATCCTATCTCTTCTCCTATTTAAACATGGAATCAAGAGGGGCGTTAGATGGCTGATTGTGATTAGATTTGAGATGCCAAAATTAGAGCAAGGGGTGCATGGAAAAATCTTTGGGAGAGGGTGCGGCATGGAGGTGAAGGGTGTGAGGTAAGGTGGTTGCTTCTATCCGTTCTCTCTTACCAACAACCAAAGATTGGTTGTTAGGACCATATCTCTCTCTTTTGTCCTAATTTGGACATATTTTTTCTCTCCTCTTTATCCAAAATGTTAGACAAAATTTCTTACATCTCAAGCATAGAGATTTGGTGCATGAATTTTAGGAAGAAAATAGAAAAAAGAGTTCTTCTCATGATCTCTAGTGTAGAGATCATCATTCTTCTATGTTCTTCTTCTTCTCTAAGAGTGTCTTAAGAGAAAAAAAAAATTTAACCATCAAGATGCGATCTCTACAAGAGAGCTAGCATCCCGATGAGATCAAAAAGCTTCTGATCAAATCAAAATCTCATGTGGATATCCATAGAGGTCGGATGCTTGTGCGACTTCAAGGGACCTTCAGAAGATATCCATGATCATCAGTTCACGATGTGAATCGACTCATACCAAGGTATGAAGATTAGATCTTCTCTATTTATTTTTTTTTATTTGATTTCTATATCAGAATCTTATTTCACATATGATGATTTTGTTTGTGATTTTAAGATTTGATCTTATGCATGCTTAGATTAAATTAAATTTAATCTAAAATTTTTAAAATTTTTACTACATACTTGTTTCAATATTTTTTGCATGCATGAAACCATGAAATCCCAACATCATGTGCATATTAAATCATATTATTTATTTTGGCTTGATAGTCTAGATTAGATCTTATACATATAATTTATATTAAATTTTTTAATCTTATAGTTTCATTGCATAAAAATTTTGAAATTACATGCATAGCACTACGGTATGTTTCCTTCAATTGGTATCAGAGTCATATCCTTTATGATATAATTTAATATACTATTAGATCTGATAATATATCTTTAGATCTAATTATTTGCTATTTAGATTAGATCTAAATATATTTTATTTTTAGATCTGATTATTTATATGATAGATTAGATGATTTGAGTAGCAAAGTACATAGATTGGGTAATCACTAGGCCATCCGATCATAAGAGTAAGTAGGATTAATTGACCCTCTCCTCCCATTTAATAGGGTGTTCTTATGGCATGTAGGGGTGCCACTATGAGGTCCCATGAAGAAGAAAGTGAAAAGAAAAAACTTACTTTCTTACAAAACTCTAAATCTTGAAATCTTAGGATTTATTGTATGTGATGCAAGTTGCAAAAAAAATTAGTTACATCTAATTTTGATAATCAAAATTATTTAGATTTAAAATTATAAAAATTTAGATATGATCTAAAAAGATTTTATGATTTAATATAAAAAATTTACATGAAAAATTATTTCAAAACCTAAACTATGTTGATGTAAAAACTTAATTAAAAATTAAGTATTTGATTAATTAGATTTAGAATTGTGATTTAAGATTTAATGATATTGTATAAAACATGGGGCATGGATTAGCTCAAATCATATCCTTTTAATTGGGTTAGACCTAAGATTAGAATCAAAAAGTTAATTGACCATGTAGAGAAATTGATTAAGTCTAACCAATGTTGAATTAGATTAATCAGGATTGCTCTAATACAATAGTTGTAGTGGTCAAGTCCATATCTTTGATTAGACCAAATGAACCTTGATTGTGGCTTAGTGGTTGAACCCAAATTATTAGAGTGATCAAATCGAGACTAATTAATCAATTGGTGTCTATGTAAGTTTGGTATTTCGATCGGTGATTTTTTAATTAGGAGCAGCTTACCTGTCCATTTCGATGGTGTCTAATAAGGCAAGCTTAGCAGACCCTCCAACTAATCTTACTTATCTAGACAATTTGATGAATTATATTTTGATTAGATTATTAAGTGATTTGAGTTAACCCATGCTATTAAGGTTGATCAGTGTGACTGATTTAGGTACCATTTCAATCAGCAAGACCCTAATCTGATTCAATGACTTGGTGAAATCAATGGGAGGATTGCGATTTACTGATTGATCTCTTCTCTTTTTTTCTTTTAATTCATAATTAAATTTTTTAAATTATTAGATCCCTAAAATAAGATAATTATGGTGATAACTAAATCATAGCCTCTCATTAAGTTGAGCGATAATGGGTCCATTAGTATGATGATCATTAGAGGCCCAAAGATCAGCTGCTCATCTGCTATTGGAATTATCATTCATAATATGATGACTTAGTCGAGTCTCTCTATCAAGTGGTCAGGTTAGCGGACCAAAGTCGGGCCTGATCATTTGGTAATTGGATTCATAAGTATGATCATATTAATGGTTGGACCTAATCAGGGCTTGCAGAGAAAATTAAAGTCAACTGAAAAGTTATTTGGAGCTAAATCAATTACTAAAAATTATTGGGTGAAACAATTGGTTAATGAACCTACCCATAGATGTACATAGGTGAGCCGACCAAAGTCAGGTTTGTGTGTAGTCTGTGTGGATTCTAGTACTCACTAAGAAACTAAAGTAATTCCTCGAGTTAGAGGTAGAGGCTACCACTTCATATAAAATAGTGAAAGAACCTTTAGACTAAAGTTCATATCTTTAGGATTAATTAATTCATATACTGATTTGGTTTTTTTTTTTTTTGTGTAAATATGACCTCAAACCTGTCACTTTGATCACTGTTGGACAGTTAGAAGTTGACGGAATCCAATTTCGATAACTAGTATCGAAAACTCAAAATCTTCTTGGAGCACTAGTGGATTTTGTATGTGATTACGGATCCGACACCTGAGAAGCCTACTTCTAATACCCGTGGCATAGTTCGAGGTACTTATTTGAAGTGGCTTAATGACTGCACCATGGTTCATTGCATAATGCGGGCTTCAATGATCAACGAATTCAGTCGAAAGTTCAAAGAGGCTTAACCAGAGGACATGCTCAAAGTGTTGAGAGAGTCCTTTAATACTTCCGACGATATTGAGTAGCACAAGTCTAGTTGCAATATTTTCAAAACTCAGATGAGGGAAGGAGCATCGATCACCGATCATGTATTATACATGATCGAATAGATCGAGCGACTGAGCAAGCTTGACTTTTTTTTGCACAAACAGCTGGGGAAGGATGCGATCTTGAACTCCCTATCCAAATCCTACCTACTGTTTCTCAGTCATTTTAGAATGACGAAGCCTATAGTTAACTACCACAGTTTGTTAGGGTTGCTACAGACTTTTGAGAAGGATCATCAGCTCCATAAGGAGATGGTGAATGTAGTGGGAGGATCTTCTTTGGGTGGGCATCATCCTTTTAAGAAAGAAAAAAAGAAAAAAAATAAAAAGGTGCAAAGTACTGAGAGTCAGACCTAGAAGCTCAAGTTTAAGGCCAATCAGAATTAGGTAGAGTACTTCTATTGTAAGAAACAGGATCACTGAAAGAGAAATTATCCTCAATATATAGCTTCTCTTAACCCAAATAGGTCAAAGAAGAAGCAATCAATTACTAGACAAGGTACTTATATGATAACACCTTTTAACTTTTCTATGTTTGATACAATGACCTGGGTATTGGATACCAATAGTCCTATTAATATTTATAATTTGTTGCAGGATCTTTAGATGAGTAGGAGATTTGAAGATGGTAAGAGATTCCTAAATATTGGAGATGGAAGATCAGTTTCACTTCTAGCTTTAGAAATTATCAAGCTTGTATTCAAGTTTTATTTTATTGTTCTAAATGAATATCATTACTGTCCCAATTTTTTTTTGACTGTTATTTCTGTAGGCCTTTTAGCCAAATCAAATTATGAAATATCAATAAAAAAAAAATTTATGATATCATTTTGAATGGTGTTACTATATTACATGGACAGTTGAATAATGATATCTATGTTATATCTAGGCCTAATGTAATGTACACTTCTAATAAACTTCCTAAGATAGTCGATGTCGCGGATGCCTATTTTGGCATTGTAGGTTAGGTCATATCAACAAGAATAGGATGAGCAGATTAGCTCAAGAAGGAATCCTTGATAATAATGATTATGAATTGTGGCTTACCTGTGAATCTTGCTTACTTGAAAAGATGACCAAATCATCTTTTACTGAAAAAGGTGAACAAGCCAGTAATATTTTGGATCTTGTACATACTGATATGTGTGGATCTATGAGCACTAGTATTAGAGAAGGGTACTACTATTTTATTACATTTACAGATGATCTATCTAGGTATGGATACATCTACTTGATGAAACACAAGTCTGAATCATTTGAAATGTTCGAATAGTTCCGCAATGAAGTGGAGAAATAAACTGAAAGAAATATTAAAACTCTTCGATTAGATCGAGGGAGAAAATATCTTTCTAATAAATTTCTGATATATCTTGAGGAGAATGGGATTCTCTCTCAATGAACACCTCCTGAAACACCACAACATAATGGTATATCAGAAAGGAAGAATCGAATCTTGTTGGATAAGGTTCATTCCATGATGGGCTTTTCTAGTTTGTCGATATCCTTCTAGGGATATGCACTTGAGTTGACTTGTTATGAGCTTAATAGGGTTCCTAGTAAATCTGTAAGTAAAATACCATATAAGATATGGACTAGATGTAAGCCAACACTCTCTCACCTTAGGGTTTGGGGATGTCTGGCTTATGTCAAACATTTGAAAATGGATAAACTCGAAGCCAGATCTGATAGATATAATTTTATAGGGTATCCCAAAGAAACTAAGGGATATTATTTCTACCTTGCTAATGAACAAAAAGTGTTTGTCAGTCTTAGGGTAGTTTTTTTTAGAAAAAAAATTCCTTGGGAAAGAGTTTAGTGCCTCTAAGGTTGAACTTGAGGAAGTTCAATAGGTAAAACCGACACACTCTAATGAACCCACAGAATCGAATTTGATGATGTCAAACCCAAAATCTATTGTAGAGGCACCATTAAGGAGATCTGATAGAGTATCACATCAACTAGATAGATACTATGATTTTTTAATCCTAGATGGGGATCCTGTTGAACTCAATGAGAACAATGAGGACCTGATCACCTATATGGATGCAATGCAGAGGTCCAACTCTAATAAATAGCTTGAAGCCATGAAATTTGAAATGGAGTCCATGAAGGTTAATGATGTATGGACATTAGTTGACCCACCTGAAGAGATTAAATCCTTAGGATGTAAGTGCGTCTTCAAAAAGAAGAGAGGTGCAGACGGAAAGGTGGAGACCTATAAAGTCTGTTTGGTTGTCAAGGATTATCGTTAGCATTATGGTATTGACTATGATGTGATATTTTCTCCTGTAGCAATGCTCAAACCTATTCAGATTATGCTTGCGATAGCGGCACACATGGACTATAAAATCTGATAAATAGATGTGAAACAGCTTTTCTAAATGGAGAACTGAAAGAAGAGGTGTATATGATATAGCTTGAGGGTTTCACATCCACAGATGAGTCCAAAGTGTGCAAGCTTCAAAAATCCATCTGTGGATTGAAGCAAGCATCTAGGAGTTGGAACATGCATTTTGATAAGATTATCAAAATGTATGGCTTCATTAGGAACAGAGAAGAACTCTACATTTACAAATGGATAAAAGACTCTATGATTGTATTCTTCGATCTGTATGTGGATGATATTCTCTTAATCAAGAATGACATCCTTGTATTACAAGGAATAAAAATCTGGTTATCATCTCAGTTCTCTATGAAAGACTTGGGAGAAGCATTCTACATCCTTGGGATGAAGATCTATAGGGATAGATCAAAAAGGTTGCTTAGATTGTTTCAGTCCACGTACATAGACATCGTGCTGAAGCGGTTCACCATGAAAAATTACAAGAAAAGTTATCTCCCGATAGGCCATGAAATTTTTCTCTCGAAGAGGAATTGTCCGACAACTCCTCAAGAGAGAGAGCGTATGAGTAAAGTTCTATATGCTTCGACGGTGGGCTCTATAATATATGCCCTGACACGTACAAGATTAGATGTGGCATACTCACTAGGTGTAGTGAGTAGATACCAGTCTGATTCAGGAGAAAATCACTGAAAGGTCGTAAAGACTATCCTTAAGTATTTAAGAAATACTAAGGATCAGTGGCTTGGGTATGGTGAGACTGACTTGAAACTAGTGGGGTTTACCGAGTCCAGCTTTCAGTCAAATCATGACAATAGCAAGAGTGTGTCGGATTATATTTTTATCTTGAATGGTGGAGTAATCTGCTAGAAAAGTTTTAAACAACATATCGTGACTGACTTTGTTTGCGAGGCAGAGTATATCGCAGCATCTGATGCTGTGAAAGAAGATGTATGGTTGCGAAAGTTCATCGACGAGCTTGGAGTGGCACCCTCCGTCGATGGTCCTATCCTATTATACTGTGATAGCACTGGAGTCATTGCTCAAGCCAAGAAGTCGAAGTCCCATCAGTGCACCAAGCATATTCTGTGTCACTACCATCTTATCCGGGAGATCATAGATCGAGGTGACGTCGACCTTTAAAAGATCGATGGAAAGGAGAACCTAGCCGATCAATTTATTAAAGCTCTCAAAATTAAAGAGTTCGATGATCACAAGTCGAAGATAGGTATACGATACTGTATCAATTGACTTTACTCCAAGTGGGAGTTGTTAGAAAATATATCCCAAAGTCAATCATCAGTTTATTGATGATCGTGCTCATACATGTAAAATGTATATGAAATTTTATTAATAAAAATTATTTAACTTTTTTATCATATTTTATCCATCTTATTTTGAACTCCTGTGATGGTGATGAAGTTTTTAGGACTATAATTAATCGATAAAAGAGGATTTGTTGTTTAGTCTTTAAAAATGTTCACGATCGAATGATATGCTGTTAATAAGATAATAGTAATATCGAGTATAGGTCATTACATGCTATATGAGTTGGTTGTCCTCTTAACCAGGGAGTGTGGAGACACTGGTATGGGATACAGATGGAATGTAGGAGTATATTTGCATCGAACATGACCATTTGTCGAGCACTCTGTGGTCAAGAGTAGCTCGTGAAGGGTATGGGTATAAGTAGTTCTCAGACCTAAGTCACCATGATGATTTGTAAGCAACTCATTGTACTTTAGTATCGAATCATCTAAGTTTTTAATTTAGTAACGAAAGGATACTGGATGCAGTCAAGTACTTATCAAGTTGATGTGTATGTCAAGATAGAATTAATCCCTCTGAATTAGTAAGAGATACGTATCTGTATATTTTAATTTAGTAAAATCTTGATCAGGATAATCTATGTGATGGATTTGAAAGGTTAAAATATAATGTGATCGACTATATTAGGGTTGACTATCAAACTCTAGGTCACTTTGAGCGTTAAGATCAAAGGGATGAATTATACGATAACCATATGCCAGTAGGTTCTAGAATGTTGCTTTACAATCTTTCGGCCTATCTGGATATCGAGTCCCATTGCTAGATGGTTACATTGATTAGTATAGAAAGTTATTCCTATACTATCGACTTAAGTTCGAACCTATGGGGTCACACACATTAGAAGATTCGATCAGATCTGATGGCTGAAGAGTCTAATTGGATTGTGACTCTAGTGAGGAGTCCCAAAGAGAATGGGACTCTGGAGGAGAGTCCCACTGGATTGAAACTCTATCATTAATAAAAAATTAATTAATAATTAGATTATTAATTGACTCAATTTGATTAAAAAAAGAGCTTTGGGTCAAGTCTAACTGAATTAGATTCAGTTCGACTTAGATTAGATTTGATATGTTCAAGCCTGATTGCAAGAGAAGTTTGATCCTGATTCGATCAAGACTTGAGCTCTGCTAATTCCTAATTAGATTAAAAATTTATTAAGATAATTAAGTTCTTAATTAGATTAGATTTATTTCTAACATTGGATTCAAACCAGATTTGATTTGGTTTAGAATTAATTTGGAAATAAAAAGTCCAAGCTAACAAGGACTCTATCTCTTTATCCTTGTGCCACCCTGGACCCATGCACCTAATCTCAATTCTAAATTGGATTTGGCTTGAGATTTTTGGTGTCAAGAGAGAGAGAGCTCAATAAGAGGGGGTAGCAAGGCATGATGAGTCATGATGCTATCTCCTGTTTAATTTGAATGCGATCCAAATTAGAGATAAAGAAAAAGAAATGAAAGAGATTTTTCAAACAAGGAAAGAGAGGAGGCACCAATTGTATTTTTCCTAATTTTCTTTGAGAATTTTTTGGGTGTGTGAGACTCCTAATCTCCTTCCCCATGCCAACTCTTAAATCTGGAAATTTTGGGATGCCCAAAAGGTGTTTGGCGTGGATTCAATTGGTGCCCTCTCCCTTGAATCAAAACCCTAGCCCTTGTCTATTTAAAGGGGTCTCCAATCTTGGACGCCCCAATCTTGCTGATTTTATTTTCTCTAAAGCTCCTTCTCCTCTCCTCTTCCTCCTCTAGATCTTTTCATCCTTTTAAGCATCCAAGATCCTTGAAGAAGAAGGAAAAATTCAGCCTTAAAGATCCTTGCAAGCTAGCACTTCCAAGGAGCCTAATCTACACCAATCTTCGTGTGGATGTTCTGTAGAGGCTGGACAACTTCATGTGGCTATGAGCAACCTGAAGGAGAACCTATCCAAGTGTTGGACAAGTAAAGATCAAGAGTTTTCAGTTTGGTAATGGTTTCTAAACTTTCTTGATCATTTTTATTAGATCTAACGATTAGATCTAGATTGCAGCATCGATCAGATCGATGTAAGTTTTATTTTTAGATCTCATGTATATATTAAATCATATTATTTATCTTGATATGATAGTTTAAATTAAATCTTATGCATATAATTTAGATTAAATTATTTAATCTTATAGTTTCACTGCATAAAAAATTTGAAATTGTATGCATAGCACTACCGTATGTTTTCTTCAAACATTGACTCAATGAGTTCTTGTAGTGAATGTTGACGATAGTTGATCCACTGTAGGAGTTGGCTGTGTACCTAAATAGAATCTATCGATTCTAGCAAAGGAGAGTAGTCCTATAGAATTTAAGAAGCTGAGTCTTTATGTCTATGGTCATAACAGTATGATTAATGAAAAAGAGTTTTCATGAGAATCACACATGGACTCGAGCTAATTAAATCTATCATATGATCGATGTTGAGGTTTAACAACTTATCCATAACCTGCCATCTGATCGAAACTCATGATAGAGGGACTGTATCATATATTAACTGCACCTAGAGATTCATCATCTTTTATTCTGCTAGATTGCCACTACATATTGCTAGGTGCCACTGATGAATTGTGAGACCCATGAACAACATCTCGATGATTGATGATCTTTGATGATTAGAGTTAGAATGGTTCTAACCCATTGAAAAAAATTTTAATGATATTATGATAGGGATCAGAATATATCTCACTACCAGATAAAATAGAACCTATGGGATCATACACAAAGAGGCTTTTGACTGATCAAATGGTTGAATTATGATTATGAATCATAATAAGATTTAATCATCAATATGATTGATGATTAATCCAATACAAAAGTTATAATTAAGTAACTCGCTAAATAGTTAGTGAGTTATAGAAGGATTAATTAGCAATTAGATAGCTAATTGGCATAATTTGATTGAGCAATGGGGCTTGCATCAAGTCTAATTGAATTAGATTCAATTTGAGTTGACATGAGTTTGATTTGATCAAACCTAATTGGGTTATGAGATAACCCAATTGAATGCGAGAATAATTTTTTATTTGATTAGAATTTAGATTTGACCTAATTTCTAATTAAATTAGGATTTAACTAAGAGGTCTTAGGTTCCTATTTGGACTAAAAGTCCTCCTCTAATTGGGTGCAATTAAATCTAAATTAATTAAAAATTAATTTAGTTTAAATCAGTCACCTAAAGAAGAGTCCGAATAGACTAGGACTCTCCCTCTCTCCTTGTGCCATTATGAAGCCCCAAGAGGATGCCACATATACCCGATGCCCCTTTTGTTTTTGCGTGTAAGGATTCATGAAAAACCTTTCTTTTTGTGGGAAATATTGGCACAAAAGGAGATAAGGGTTGGCGACATGATTCTAGAGAGTCCAAGGTTACATAGACTCTTATCTCTTAACTAAAACACTAATCTACTCCTATTTAAATAAGGGGATAATGTGAGGCGGTAACAACCTGATATACATCAGATTTTTGGATGCCAAGAGAAAGGGGGTGTGCATGAAAAGGGGAGGAGAAAAGAGGGCATGGCATCCTGAAAGAATAATGCTCTACAAGCCAATCACATATGGGATGCGATAGGATATTTTCTGTAATTTATCTTCCAAACTCATATAATTGATATTTATATTATTAATAAAATAGATATTTTTTGATTCATTGTATACTGCATCTTATTATTTTTAAGATTATAATGAACCCCTTAGGTCTGGATAAAGATTTTAGGGTCGTGATGAGATCATGCCAGTGAGACCTAAATCCTTGATAGCCATAACCTAAAATATTTCTGATCATTGGTTCATTGAGTCGAGGATCAATAATACCGATAAGACTGGTATGTCCTATGTATGCTCAAAAATAAGGGTGGTTAATCTCACAACCACTAGTGTTGTGACACTAATACAAGGATATAAGTGCTCATTAGAGAATAAGTTCACTGAATAGACCTACGAGAGAACATCAGATGGAGTCTTATTTACATGTCAATTGATGATTCTCTAGTGGGAGTTGTGTAAGTGATCCTTTGATCTGAGATCACCATGGTACCTTGTGTACATAGATCCATATTTTGGTTTACTTCCTAACTTGGTTCTCTGATCCTTGGATGGGGTGTTCTGGATATGGTGAAGTGTGCATAAAGATTGTGAGTGATCAATAAAGAATCAGTCACTCCTAATAAAGAGAGTGAACATCCTATATGATCTCATAGGTCGGTGATTCTAGAAGTCTTTGACCAAAATAGGATGATAATTAGAAAGAGTTTTTAATATATCATTAATTGAATCATCATCTTTAGATCAAGATACATAAAGATAAGTAATTGAGTTTGACATATTTTCATATTCACAGCTCATCTGGGATGTTGTTTGACTGAAAGATTGAATTACACGGTAACTTACCACTGAAGGATATTTTGATAACCTTTTATCAAAATTTTAAATCTTTGGATAGTCATGATATATTACTAAATATCAATCTAGACTTATAAACTCATCAGAATTAAAAAAATTTAATTCTAAAATCAATTAAGAAGAATTCTAGTTGATTGGGACTCTTCGGATGACCTAATCTAATCAAATTAGGGTTACGTCGAAAGTCTTGATCTACTGCTGGCTAGATTTGAAATCCAATGGATCACACACTTTAAAATTTAATCTTGATTTGATTTAATTAAAGTTTAATATAAATTTTAAGGGTTAATTTGATATGCTAGCACATTGTATTAACTCAAGTTTCTAAATTGGTTTAGATCCAAGTGTTTGAGCTAACCTAGACCAGTTATCTTTGACCTAATGGGATTGGGTCTATCTTAATTGGATTCTTATCTAACTTAAAATAATTTCAAGTGGAGAAGGACTCTTCTACACCCACCAGATGCCATGCCAAAAATTAATTGCCGCCCCTTTCATTTTAGCATGTGAAGATGAAGAGTCCTTCATGAAGACTCTTATCTTAACGCGTTACCTTAACTTCTCAATCGATATCTTATGATTTAATATCAATTAAAGATAAAATTTTGATGACACATAGAAGAGAGAGAGTCCTTCTGTGTGAAATGACTCTTGAGCCATAATTCCATACGATGAATTTATTCACCACGTGAGAAAGTAGAGTGCCAAAGGTTGGTGCCCTTTGGTCCCATGATATGTCTCTTGGTCCCTTATATATATAGGACATCCCACATATCTTAGCTGCTAAGAATTTGGGTGGAAACCAGAGATAAGAGGTGTGTGAATTAGTGAAAAAATTTTGGAAAAAATTTGAGAAAAAAAGAAAGGAGAAATTGAGTGGCAAAAGTTATAAGAAGGGTGGTGAGAGAATTAGCAAGTGTTGCTAGTGTGCCCTAGGGTTTGATTTTTCCATATGTTAGAGCCAAAAATCAAATCCTAAGTTGAAAGACATCTAAAGAGTATCTTCTTAGCATGATCCAAGTGATAAGTTTGGAAGCAACTGGACTTTGGTGTGATCGTTCTTTGAGTTCAAAGTCAGCAGTATTCTTGAAAAGTCAAGACTGCGGTGGCGCATCGGTTAGGAAGGACCTTGGCCAACTTTTGTATGGATCACTATTAGAGGACTTCTACTTTGGAATCTCGTAGAGATCACCAATATGTCACTTTTTTATTTTGGTAAAAATATAAAATTCTATCTCTTTTACATGCTTGTTTTGTTTTGATCAACTTCAGCAAGGTGATTCTAAGGTTTGAGTGCGGCTCAATAGTTTTAATAGTTAAGGCTATTGACTTGTTTAGTTTTAAAATTTTTAAACTCACTTTCTATTGCATGGCTGAAATCCAACAGTGGTATCAGAGCCATCCTTGTCTGATTCGATCAAATAAGTGCAAAGTAGTAGCATAGAATTGTTCTTGTTCATATACTGCCAAGAATATTGCTTCGATTTTTAGTATCAATCTTTAAAATCAAAAAAATATTTTTGACTTTATATGTACCATGGTTTTAAATTTTAGTTATTAAAATTATAAATTTTTGATAATTTGAAATTTATATTATCATGGTAGTGTGATGCTTAAATCGATACATGGTTAAGGGTGTTTTGCATGCCTATAATATGATTAGGGGTTGCTTTATTATTTCAATTTTGCTTGTCATATGTTATGACTTGAATTGCACCCTTATATGATTTTTGGCATAATTATATGATTGCTATTATGATTTGTGATTACATATCGAATTGCATAATATGTAAAGTATATTTTTATATAGTCGTAGTTAGGATGTACTGAGACCAGTTCAAAGATACTCTTAAAAATTATATTAAGTTGTAATGTAGGGATTCACTTTCATATCAAAAGTCAAATTCTTTTGACTAATTGGTGTCGAAGAAAGTGTGAAAGGTGGTTTTCTAATTAGATCCATATGCTAGCCTGGTCAACTTTATTGGTGTCTAAGAAAAGCTATAGAGAGCCTCCCACCTACTGACCTGGTCAATTTGGTCTTATTGAATTTTAGACTTAGATTGTCTAGTAATGTAGATATTACAAGAGCCTTCCTTCAAACTTAGTCAATAGAGTACGTCAAGATCTTAGTGAGCTTGTTGTGCTATCCACAAGACTTACTATAGAAATTGATATGATGTTAACCAAGTACATTTTGATGCTTATGGCATATTTTGAATAGTATTGCTTTATTGTGCTATCCACAAGGACAGCATTGTTTAAGTATGATCATATGAGATTGAAGAGTCAACTTAACTAGAGCACTATAGTTTGTTGTGCTATCCATAAGGCTATATGTGATCTAGAGATCAGAGAGAAAAATATTGAGAATTGTAGAGGTACAATTGGTAAAGAGTTACCTACTCTTGAACTCATGAATACTTATTGTGCTATCCATAAAGTGTTTGTGAGAAATAGGGATCTCAACCCCACTAAGAAATATTAGTATGTTTCTCGATTTTCATACTTGAGAGCTATGAAGTTCGATAAAATAGTGAAAGATACAAATAGATAAAAGTCCTAATCTAATTGTGCATGTCATCATAAGTTGTCCACTTATATTATGTTCTTGTTGTTGTAGATTAACTACACATATGGCATCCTCACTATCACTTAGAGGCATACTAGATGCAAATAAATTGATCGGACCTAACTACGTAGACTAATTAAAAAATTTGAGAATTATTCTCACTCAGGAGAAAGTCTCCTACATTCTGGATACACCTGCATCAGATTCACTTGAGAAAGATACTTTCGAGAAGGAAAGTGCCACATACAAGATGTGGAAAGATGACAGTGTGACTATCAAATGCATCATACTTCCCTCCATGAGCAACGGCTTCCGAGACAGCATGAGGACATGGATGTTCCCTCTATACTCCTTAATCTTAAGGAGTTATATGGAGAATAAAGTCAAACTACTCGATATGAGATATCAAAGTAGTTGTTCCATGCCGCATGACTGAAGACACCTCCATGCAAATGCATTTCCTGAAGATGATTGATTTGATCACTCATCTGGGACAACTGGACTTTGCCATAGATGGTGAACTGAGCCAGGATTTAATCCTGCAGTCTCTCTCTGACTCTTTTTCTCAGTTTGTTATAAATTATCACATGAATAAATTGAACACCAGCCTGTTAGAGCTGCTGAACATGTTGAAAATAGCAGAGAGCTATTTCAAGGATGAAAAATCTTCAGTTCTTCTTATCGATAAGATCAACAAGAAGAAGGCAAAGAAGAATTTCAAGAAAAAGATAAATCCTAAGGCTGGCATTTTCAAGAAGAAGGCAAGGAAGGCCTCCACCAAAGGTACTTGCTATCACTGTGACAAGGAGGGCCATTGGAAAAGGAATTGCAAGGATTATCTTGCAACCGTGAAACCAGCAAACATTGCTAAAGATTTGTATATGATACAAACTAACTTATCATTAAGTACTTTATTTTTAGAATCTTGGGTATTAGATACCGCCTGTGATTCACATCTTTGTAAAATATTGCAGGGTCTATAGAAAATAAAGAGTCTAAATAAATGTGACTTCAAACTGTTCAGTGCTAGTAGAGAGTCCATTCAGGCCGAAGCCATAGAAATCAGGATTTTAAAGTTACCTTCGGGCAAAATTTTAGAACTCAAGACCTATTATTATATCTCTAATATTATTAGAAATATTATTTCTGTACCATTATTATTGAAATAAAATTTTGAAATAAAAGCAAAGAACAATGGTTGTTCTATATATTTTTCTAATGAATATTATGGAAGTGCTTTTGTTGATAATGGTCTTTTATTTCTTTCACTTAATGATAATATATTTCATATTGATAATATGAAGAAAATAAAGAGAGAGGATGTGAATGTCACATACCTCTGGCACTACCGACTTGGCCATATAAGTGAGTCAAGAATTAATAAGGAATACAAAGATAAATTCTTTGATCCTTATGATTATGAATCATATGGAACTTATTAATCTTACCTCATGAAAAAAATGATCAAGACTCCATTTACTGAACATGGAGAAAGGGCAAGTGATATATTGGACCATGTACATACTGATGTTTGTGGTCCAATATCGACTCAAGTCTGAGGTGGATACTCTTACTTCATCACATTTACTGATGATAGGTCTAGGTTTGGATATGTATATTTAATGAAATGTAAATTCAAAGCTTTTGACAAATTTAAAGAGTATCAAAAAATGATTGAGAAACAAACTGATAAAAGTATTAAAATTCTTTGATCTGATCGAGGAGGAGAATATTTATCTAGTGAGTTCTTCAATTATTTAAAATAAAATAGATTGCTCTCTCAATAGATACCTCCTTATACTCCATAATTAAATAAAATTATGGAAAGAAAGAATCGCACCTTATTAGATATGGTGCGATCCATGATATGTTTCATGGATCTTCTGATATCCTTCTAAGGATATGCTCTCAAAGCCGCAGCATATGTCTTAAATAAAGAGCCTTCTAAATCTGTTTCTAGCACTCCATATAAAATATAAAAAGAAAAAAGATCCAATCTTAAGCATCTTACGATTTGGGGTTATCCAGTTTATGTGAAAAATATTAATGAATATAAGCTAGATGCTAGATAAAAAAAATACAGATTTATAGATTATCCCAAAGAAAGTATAGGATACTACTTCTATAACTGTTACTCTAAGAATTAATTTTGATGATCACAAATTATTTGAGGAGACTACTAATAAATTTTTTATCTTGGAAGAATATTTTAGTGATGTTTCAGGTAGTCCAAAATATTGAGTTTGAAAAGCTCCATCAGGTATGCCAAAGTTGATGTTTCTATAAGTTGAAATCTTTTTTGAAGCCTTTTGAAAGTGTCAAATTGATTTAAATTTATTTAAGAGTATTTGATAGTATTCTAATAAGTTTTAGATCTTAAATGTATGAAAAACTGGATTAGAACAAAATAGGATAACCCAATTGGGTCATCTCCTTCCATTGGGTAGCTGGCATGCTCTATTTTTGGCTTGTGGCACATAGTGGGATGATCCCTGAGACCCTGAGATCAAAACAAAGAGTCTATTTTTTAGATTGACCAAATGAGGCGACCCATGGGACTTTCCAATCGCAGTGGGATGTCCCATTCTGGGCGAACCTCATAACGGCTAGTTTTCAGTTTATTTTTTGTGCATTTAATATGCATTAAACACTCTCCAATGACTCTTAACCGACACTAAGATACTCTCAAGTCTAAATGGAGGCTATAAATGCTCTCTAGAAGTGAAAAATCAATCAAGATTCATGCATTCAAGCTCACATTCATGTAAGAGAAAAAAAAATTAGAAAGAGAGAAAAGAAGCATTCAATCAGCCCACCAACCACTCTCCAGCTACATTCAAGTGTGCCAATCATTTGAGGGTGTTCAGCAAAAGTTTTTTCCCTTTGAGTATTATATTTTCATTGCTTTTATTATGCTCATTTAAGGGGTTGTTTGTGCTAAAATTTCTGTACAATCATCACTTGCAGTTGTATATTGGGTTTTGAGTTTTGGGAGGTTCCAAAACTCGGATAGATTGATCCGAACCTGAAATCGAAATATTTGTGGGTTGGCTTATACTCAAAAAATAAGGTTCTTACTTGGATAGCAAGGGTCGGTGTTATCCGATGGGTTGTATCTTGAAATCTTTTTGGTGGATTAAATTCCCAAATAGAGACTTGGAGAGTGGATGTAGGTGCAAGGTTGACACCGAACCACTATAAATCTCTTATGTTTATTGTACTTGCATATCTTCATTTATTCATTGTGCTTTATACTTATTTACTTATCATTTATGGTTGATCTTATTTTCTTAGCTAATCAATTCACCCCACTCAATAAGTATAGCACGTTACTTGAGAGCACTAATTATAAAAATTTTTAAAAGATCCAATTCACCCACTCTCTTGGGCTCCATATCTGGACAACAAGTAGTATCAGAGCTCGATGCTCTAGTCTTTGATTTAACTATCAAGAGCCAAAAATCTATGGTAGCCCAATTTAGCACATCTCTAGCCGAGGGGCAATCCACAAACTGACCTCTACTTTTCTATGGGTCCAACTACACCTATTGAAAAGTTCAGATAAAAATATTTATCCAAGCACTTAACTATGATATATAGAGTATCATAGTAAATGGACCTCACACACCCATAAAGTTTATTAATGGTGTGTCCCTCCCTAAGTCGGAAGGTGAATGGGATGAATTTGATAAGAAAATGGCTCAACTCAATGCTAAAATCATGAATATCTTATACTGTATCTTAGATACAAATAAATTTAACCATATTTTCACTTATAATTCAGCCAAAGAAATTTGGGATAGGTTAGAAGTTACTCATGAGGGCACAAATCAAGTAAAGGAGTCTAAAATTAACATGCTTGTGCATAATTATGAATTATTTAAAATGAAACCTGAAGAGTCTATAACATAAATATTTACTCATTTCACTGACATCATAAATAGTCTAATAAGTCTTGGAAAGTATTATTCTAACAGTGATCTTGTAAGAAAAGTGCATAGATCTCTACCAAGATCGTGGGAGGCAAAGGTCACAGTGATTTAAGAAGCTAAAGATTTAAATACTCTACCTTTGAAGGAGCTACTTGGATCTCTCATGACCTATGAGCTAACCATGAAGCAACATTCTGAAGAAGAGACCAGAAGAAAGAAGATAATTATTCTCAAATCAACAGCGCAAGAAGAAGAAGATTCAAAAAAATTGAAAAATAGTGAAGAAGATGAGGACTTGGCATTAATCACTAAAAAATTTAAATACTTTATGAGAAAAAAAAGATAAGGGATCAAAAGAAGACCACCAGTTAAGGGAGAGCTGAGTAAAGAAAAAAAAAGAGCAGCCCATCATCTATTATGAATGCAAGAAGCCAGACCATTTTAAATCGGACTGTCCCCAGCTCAAGAAAGGTCAGAAGAAGTTCAAAATTAAAAAAGCAATGATGGCTATGTGGAGTGATACTGATGACTCCACCTCAGATGAAGAATCTCATGAAGAAGCTAATCTGTGCCTTATGACATATGAAAATGAGGTAACCCCTGAAACTTAAAATGAATTTTCTTATGATGAACTGCAAGAAGCCTTCCATGAACTTTTAAATGATCTAAAAAAATTAAGATTAAAAAATAAAAATCTGAAATTAAAAAATCAAGCACTAACTAAAGAAAAGAAAAAAACAGCCAACAAAAATAAACTAGAAATGAAATATCAAACTCTATTGAAAGAAAAAGAATAAATTTCAAGCTTAAATAAAACTCTTGTAAAGAAAAATCAAAATCTCAAGGAAGAAGTAACCAAATTAAAACCAATAGTGTGCATGAAGGTTGTGAGTGATCAATAAGGGATCAATCACTCTTAATAAGGGGACCAAACATCCTATGCGATCTAATAGGTCAGTGATTTTGAAAATCTTTGGCCAAAGCAGGATGATAATTAGAAAAGAGTTTCTAATATATCATCAGTTGAATCATCATTTTCAGATCAAGATACATAAAGATAAGTGATTGGGTTTGACATATTTTTATACCCACAGCTCATCTGGGATGTTGTTTGACTGAAGGATTGAATTCTACGTTAACTTACCACTAAAAAATATTTTGATAATTTTTTATCAAAATTTCAAATCTTTTGGATAGTCATGACATATTGCTAGATGTCAATCTTGACTTGTGGACTCGTCAGAATTAAAAGAGTTTAATTTTGGAATCAATTAGGACTTTAGGTGACCTAATCTAATCGGATTAGGATTACGTCGAAAGTCTTGGTCCACTGCTAGCTAGATTTGAAGTCAATGGATCATATACTTTAAGATTTAGTCTTGGTCTGATTTAATTAGAGTTTAATATAAATTTTAAGGGTTAATTTGATATGCTAGCATATTGTATTAACCTAAGTTCCTAAATTGGTTTAGATCAAAGTGTTTGAGCTAATCTTGATCAGTTGTCTTTAACCTAATGGGATTGGGTCTATCTTAATTGGACTCTTATCCAACTTGAAACAATTTCAAGTGGAGAAGGACTTTTCTACGCCCACCAGATGCCATGCCAAAAATTAATTGCCACCCTACTCATTTTAGCATGTGAAGATGAAGAGTCTTTCTTCATGAAGACTCTTATCTTAATGCGTTGCCTTAATTTCTCAACCTGATCTCTTATAATTTAATGCCAATTTAAGATGAAATTTTTATGGCACGTAGAAGAGGGAGAGTACTTCTGTGTGAAGGCTCTCTTGAGCCATAATTCCACACAGTCCCATGACATGTCTCTTTGTCCCTTATATATATATGGGATGTCCCACATGTCCTAGTTGCTGGGAATTTGGTTGGAAACTAAAGATAAGAGGCATGTGAATTAGTGAAAAAATTCTAAAAAAAATCTAAGAAAAGATGCAAGGAGAAATTGAGTGGCAAAAGTTATAAGAAGAGTGGTGAGAGAATTAGCAAGTGTTGCTAGTATGCCCTAGGATTTGATTTTTTCATATGTTGGAGCCAAAAATCAAATCCTAGGTTGTGAGACATCTAAAGAGTGTCTTCTTAGCATGATCCTGATGGCAAGTTTGAAAGCAACTGAGCTTTGGCACGATCATTCTTTGAGTTTGAAGCCGGCAATATTCTTGAGAAGACAAGACTGCGATGGCACACTGATTAGGAAGGATCTTGGCCAACTTTTGTGTGGATCATCATTAGAGGACTTCTACTTTGCATTCTCATGGAGATCACCAATGTGCCACTTTTTTATTTTGATAAAAGTATAAAATTCTATCTCTTTTGCATGCTTGTTTTATTTTGATCGACTTCAACAAGGTGATTCTAGGGTTTGAATTTGGCTCAATAGTTTTAATAGTTAAGGCTATTGACTTGTTTAGTTTTGAAATTTTTAAAATCACTTTTCGCTGCATGGTCGGAACCCAACACATCCAATGGCTAGATGTGAGGTTTGTTGGTCATATCCCTTTTTTCTTACAAACAACCAAAGGTTGGTTGTAAGAGTCTTCTCTCACCCTCTTTTGTCCAAATTTTGGACATGAATTTTTCTCTCTCCTTTGTCCAAGAGTTGGACATATTTTCTTAGATATCTAGCATAGAGATTTTTTTGCATGGATTTTAGGAAGAAAGAGAAGAAAGTATTCTTTTCATGATCTCTAGCATAGAGATCTTCATCCTCCTATTCTCTTCTTCTCTAAGAGGGTCTTGAGAGAAATGAAAAGTTTTCAATCATCAAGATGCGATATCTACAAAGGAGCTAGCACCATAATAAGATCAAAATACTTCTGATCAAATCGAGACCTCGTGTGGATATCCGTAGAGGTCAGATATTTGTGCAGTTTCAAAAAATCTTCGAAAGACATCCACGATTATCAGTTCGTGGTGTAGATCGACCTACGCTAAGGTATGAAGATTAGATCTTCTCTATTTATTCTTCTCTATTTCTTTTCTGTATCTGAATCCTATCTCAGATATGTAGATCTTATTTTATGATTTTAAGATTTGATCTTGTACATGTTTGGATTAAATTAGATTTAATCTAAATTTTTAATTTTCACAGCATACTTGTTTGAAAAATTTTTGCATGCATGAAACCATGAAATCCCAACACAACTATGTGCTAGCAAGATTACCCAAAATCCAATATAATTTCTCTAAACCCAATTAGGACTTCATAAGCCCAATTGCTTATTTCAGATATAATTCCTTTATTGTGTGACTCCATAGGTTCAATTTTATCTAGTAGTGAGATATACTATGATCTCTATTATAGTATCATTGAAATTCTTTTCAATGGATCAGAATAATTTCACTCTAACTCAACAAAGATTGTTGATCCTGTGCAATTCTAGTGAGCTCTCATAACCTACCAGTGATACCTAGCAGTATATAGTGGCAACCCAATAGAATCAAAAAAAAATCTCAAAGTGTAGTTCACATATGATTCAGTCTCTCTATCGTGAGTCCCGACTAGATGGTAGATCATGGATAAATCATCAAACATGATCATCAGTCATATAATAGATCTGATCAGCTCAAGTCTAATTGTGATCCTTATGAAAACTCTTTTCTATCAATCATACTACTGTGGCTACAGACTCTCAGACTTAGTCTCTCAAATTTCATAAGACTACTCTTCTCTATCAAGATCAATAGATTTCATCTAGATGCACACCCTACTCCTATAGTAGACCAACTATCATCAATATCTACAATAAAGTCTTAATGAGGCTATATTTATGTATCAGTCAAACTTCAGTAGTCTCACTATGAGTAATCATACCATATAGGTCAAAAAATTATTCACACAACTATAGCATCGAGATAATCACTGATGATTGATTAGAAATCTAAGTGATTTCTCGTATGGTCATACTTAGTAACTAGTTATTCTCTAACAACTATCCACACTCGTCGCTTAATATCTCTACACTATAGATCAGAAACTCATCTATCCAAAAAGAAGCAATCTATATGCCACTCTATCTGGATTAATTACCATCCTCATGATAATACTATGATCGAAAGTATTTAGAAATTAATTATGCATGCCTCTAATTTTCAATATCTTGAGAAATATATCGAAGTATTAATTCCATGGACGATTCAAGGACACATCACTCTTGAATGAAAATAAAATTTATTCTTTTATTGATCAAATCAATGTATTAAGTATAAAATTATGACCTAAACTTATTACAATATGTCAACTATATTGACTTCTAGGACATACATCAATAATCTCCTACTTGAACTGAATCCAATTGGCCACTAATCTAAGTCCTATCTTCTCAAGGTGGACTTCCATCTTTGGCTAACTTAATTACTTTGTCAGCGGATCTGCCACGTTGTCTGCAGAATTTACTCTTCAAACCTCGACATATTTTTTTTGAGGTAGTCGCATATGATATGGAACCACTGCTCGATGTGCTTTGATTTTTTATGAGACCTCAGCTCCTTAGCTAGTGCTATGGCTCCATTATTGTTGCAATAAAGTGGTATGATATCTGATGTCATTACCCCAAGCTCCACGACAAACTTCTTAAACCAGAAGCCTTCCTTCACAGTATCCGAAGTAGCGACATATTTAGCTTCTGTAGTCAAATCTGCTATGATGGATTACTTGAAACTCTTCCAGCTGACTGCACCACTATTACATACGAACACATATCCTGACGTAGACTTTCTATCATCAGGATCAGATATGAAGTTTAAATCAATATATCCCTCGACTCGTAACTCAGAAGCTCCTCCAAAGATTAAGAATAAATCTTTAGTTCTTCTCAAGTAGTTAAGATGTTCTTCACAACTATCCAATGCTCCTCGTCTAGATTCGACTGATACCTATTTATGACACTCATAGTAAGGGCAATATCAAGTCGAGTACATAGCATAGTATATATGAAGTGCCCTATAGTCGAGGCATAAAAAATCTTACTCATGCACTGAACTTCCTCAGATGTGGTCGGACACGTCGTCTTGGAAAGATGAATACCATGCTTAAGAGGTAAGAGTCCTCTTTTAGAATTTTCTATGCTAAACCTCTTCAACATTTTTTCTATGTACAGCTTTTGTGACAAGTCTAGTATCCTTTTAGATCTATCCTTATAGACCTTTATTTCAAGAATATAGAATACTTCTCCTAGGTCTTTCATAGAGAACTTTTTGGACAACCATCTTTTGACCAAGATCAGCATAGGAATATCATTCTCAATGAGAAGAATATCATCTACTACAATACGAAGAATGTTATTGCACTCTCACTGATCCTCTTGTATACACAAGGTTCCTCTTCATTCTTGACAAAATCAAATGATTTGATCACTTCATCAAAATGAAGATTCCAACTCCAATAAGCTTGCTTTAATTCGTATATGGATCTTTACAGCTTGCAGACTTGATGATCACCATCACCAGATGTGAAACCAAAGGCTGCTCCATATAGAAATCTTTCTCAAGATATTCATTCAAGAAGATAGTTTTCACATCCATCTATCAAATTTTATAATCATAATAAGTTGTAACAACAAGCAGAGTATGGATGGATTACAGCATGGCTATGGATGAGAAGGTTTTCTGATAGTCAATGCCTTCGCATTGACTATAACCTTTTGCCATGAGCCTAGTTTTATAAGTCTCTACCTTACTATCGGTATCTTTTTTTTTTGTAGATCTATTTACACCTAATGGGTACCATACCCTCAGGTGGATCAACTAAGATCCATACTTGGTTTGAGTGCATCGAGTCAATATTTAACTTTATTAAATCTAACCATTTCTTAAAATTGATGTCAAAATCATCTCATCAAAGGTATTAGGATCATCACCATAACCCTTATCTCCCATAAAAAATATTTTCTTTACTTCCTCCGCAAGCATACCCCTATATCTTTCTGGAGATCAAGAGACCCTACTAGATCTATGAGGTGGTGGAGGAACATCAACTACTGGCTCAAAGATAATAGGTTTTAAAGGATCTATAGCTCTTAGCTCTTCATAGACTTTTTCTTCAAGCTTAATTAACCTCCTACTACTACCATCTTGGATAAACTATTTTTTTAGAAATATGACATTCCGACTCATAATTACATTGTGATCTTGTGAAAAATAGAAGTAGTATCCCATTGATTCTTTTGGATACCCTATAAAATGAGTTATTATAGATCTATCCTCTAATTTATCAGCTATATATCTCTTGACATAGGCCGGATATCCCCAAGTCTTAAGATAACCTAGACTCGACTTCTTACCATACCATATCTCATATAGTATGGTAGGAATGAATTTTGATGGAATCCTATTCAATAAGTAAATTATAGTTAATAAGGTATGTCTCCAAAGATATAAGGATAAATTAGTGAAGCTCATCATGGATCTGATCATATATAATAGGGTCCAATTCTTCCTTTCGGATATCCTGTTAAGCTGAGGTATTTCAAAAGGAGTTCATTGTGAGACTTTGCTGATGTCCTGAAGATATCCTAAAAATTTTTGATTAAAGTATTCACCTTCTCGATCAGATCGAAGAATTTTATTTATTTTTTTACTTTATTTCTGATCTTTTTGAACTTTTCAAATACTTCAGATTTATGTTTCATCAGATACACATATCCATACTATGATAGATCATCAATAAAGATGATGAAGTAGCTATAACCATCCTAGATCTGTACATTAAATAGCCCACACACATCAGTATGTACCAGGATAAGTAACTTGATGGTCCTTTCTTCATATCCTACAAAGAGTAATTTGATCATTTTTCTTCGAAGCCAAGATTCATAAGCTGGGTATGACTCTAAATCAAAAGAGCCAATGATCCCATCTTTTTTTAGTTTATTTGTCCTGTCCTCTCTAATATAGCCTAATTTATGATGCTATAAATATTTTTAGTTAATTTCATCTCTGAATCTCTTTTGACCTATGGCACTCACTACTTACTCATTTAGATTCACATTTGCATCAACATGCAAGTGATAAAGATTGTCAATTAAAAGATCACGTGTAATCAATTTATTTCATAAATAAATAAAATAAAAATTTTTATTAAAATTAAAATCAAAACCATCCTGTGCTGGTACAAATACAGAAATCAAATTTCGACTAGCTACAGAAATAAAATAATAATCTTTCAAACCTACTCTAAATTCTGATGGTAAATCGAAGAGGATAAGTGCCAATAGCTTCTGCAGTAACTTTTACTTCATTCTCGATCCGAAAGATCATGTCACCTTTCCTCAACCTCCTACTTTCTATTAGACTTTACATTGAAGTACCTATATGAGCACTCGAACCATAATCCAATACCTAACTAGAAGTAGAAGAAACCATAAGGTTAGATTCAATTATGAGCATACCTTCTGAAAGTTTGTCATCCTTTTTAGTCTTCAGGCTCTTCAGGTAAAGTGAACAGTTCCTCCTTCGATGGCCTTCAGCAATATAGTGGAAATACTTTTCCTTTGCTTAAGCCTTTTTTAGAACGTCCTTCTTTGACTTGCTCTCTTTTTTCTGCTTCTTCACGGGTTTACTCTTCTTCTTCCAACCAGACTTTCTGTTAGATGAAGAAATCTACTCCACAGTAAAAACAGTGCCCATTAAACTCTTCAAGATTTCTTCAGTAGTGATCAACATGTTGATCAATTTGAGTACAGTGCAATCAAGTATATTCATATAAAAATTTATAATAAATTGACTATATGAACTCATAAAGAATTGAAGAATCAAATCCATCTATAATTTTTTTGCATATCAAGCCTAAGCTTTCCAAGCTCCTCAATGTCCTTAATCACTATTATACAGTGCTCATGGACTGACTGTCCTTTGTGTATTTTCATATTGAAGTCTTTTGGACACTTCAAAGTTTGCTGTGTGACTCTACTCACCATACAACTCTTGCAGGTAAGTGATCATAGCTCTCATGCTGGCTCTACAACTCATTTGACATAGAAGCCAGCACATAGCACTTGACCTAACTATCTTCATATGTCCACTTTTCATATGCTATTCTTTGCTCAGTAGTAGAACAGTTTGGTAACACTAGGAGTTTCTGATCGAGTACATGACCTAATTTTTTAGAAGTCCAGACAATCCTGAGGTTTCTAAGCTAATCTTTATAATTGACTCCAATCAAATGATTGGATTCAAGGATGCGGGCTAGAAGGTTTGAAGCTGACGTGGTTTAACTGCGAGAGTAGATATTCAAGTTAGACTTTTATACTTTAAATTTATATTTTTTCTAAAAACTTTCAGAAGCAAACAATGACTCCTACTATTTTTTTATATCCCTCCACACTTCGGGTGAGAAACGAAAACCCTAACACGACAAGTGGATTTCTAATGGATGCTGCAGTCCCACCGATGTCATGCATCTCATCTAATAGTTATTGGTAATATACACACTGTGCATGGACGATCCTTAGCCCAGATGCTTCTCTAAGCATGTTGTAGCAACTTGGTCTCTAAGTTATATGGGCTCACCTAATAGTTATTGACCACCCTCCTTAGTTAAATAAGACTCATATTTACAAGCAGATGCAAAGCCATCATTGGGTCTCTCACCTAACAGTTATTGGATCCAATCTGATCCTTATCCTGGAGCAATTCTTTACTAACAGAGTGGTTACATATTTTTAGAGCAACTGAACTACTGTGATCAGCCGAGAACAATCAACACCAGTACCACATCCGTACATCTATAATGGTAGAGACCTATGGACTTAATATTTATGGAGAGATTTAGATTTAGGTCTCATCTAATTAGTCATCATATGACCAATCTAATTAACATGGACTGAACCAAACTGCCAAGCAATCTTATTCAAGACTCAATCTTTCAAATTGGCTAGGTAAGTGGAGATCAACGGGGGTCCCCCATTGCTTTTCTTAGACACCAATAAATTGATCAGATCAGCAAATAAAATTAATTAAATAATCACAACTCAATTACTCATCTTAGAAACCAATAGGTCAATTAGTCCAAATAGGTTAGCTTAAGCAAATCAGGCTCAAGCCATCGAGCCAAATTAGGTCTTTAGGTTAATCGATTCTAGATATGAGATTTAATCGATTTGATCAACAATAATTGTATAATCTTAAACTTAATTGATCTAATCTTAATCAATACTTGACTCGATTTGATCAATTACTTAATCAAATTAAATCCATTATGCTCCAATCAAAAATTCTAAATACAATCTAATTACATGATCAAATTTTTGATTTATCCATGACCAAAACCCTCATACATAAATATAAATTTCAGATTCTAAAATTAAATTTTAAATCTAATCTCTTTACATGAAAGATAAATTTTAATTCATAAAATTAATTTTTAGATTTAATATATAAGCATATATCTCATATATGTATGTAAAATCAGATATAAACTAAAATTTAGATCATTACATGATGTCATATATCTCATATACAAATCATGAAATATATTGAAACTAATTTTTAAACCTAAATATGCAATTATATATCTCATATATGATTCATAAATTAGATCAAAATAATTTTTAGATTTATGCATGTATCTATATATCACATATACATGAACTAGAATCTTATCTAGAATAAATTTTAAATCTATGTATGCCTTCACATATCAAATATATGATCTAAAAATTAAATTTAAAATAAATTTTAGATTTAAAGTAATTATCTATACATCTTATATATCAAGAAAAATTATATTTTAAAATTCTTTTCAAAAATATGTATATCAATTTCATGCATATGAAATTCGTGACTCTGATACCACTATTGAAATTGTATCTCGAGATATGCATATATAGTTTAATTTTTTTTTAAATAATATAATAAAATTAAAAATTAAAATAATTTTTAATCTAAATCATCTATGGATAAAATAAAGAACATATAGATCTACATCATATGCTAAAATTGAATATATGCTGAATTTTATGCTGAAATTAAATATGTGATCGAATCACATGTCTGTTTTATATTTTTTTTTTTTTAAATCTGGATCTGAAAGAGAGTAGGTTCTTTTTTAGCTATGCAAATATCTGACCTCTATGGATATCTACTCAGGATCAGTCTAGAATAGTCCTCTTTGATGTTGATCTTTCTTCTCCAAGAATAATCATCCTATGAATTTAAACGAAACCTGGATCGCGATCAACTCTTTGATCCTTTTCTTGATCTTTTTTTTTTACTTCTTCTCTTGCTATTCTTTTCTTGATTATGAAGCAACCAAGATCTAAAAATCAACAAGAAAGAGGGGATGCCCAAGCTCCTCTTGGGTATGGAGATGGAGGACGTCCAACTCCTTTGGACATTGGATCCAAAAAGGAGAAGAGAGGGAGGCATATGGGGTTCTTATGAAGGCATGGGCTGCTGAAAATTCTAATATAAAGAGCCTTAAATAAAGCCCCTTTAAATAGGCAAAAAATTTAAATCCTTAGCCCATGATTTTGGATCGGAGGTATGATAATTAATATGGTATCAGAGTATAAGTGGATAAATTATGATATATAAAATCAAACATATGATGAGTAGGCATTGATTGATGAATTGTGTAGTATTTATTATTGGATTTCTAGGTGATTAGCATGCAAATTTTTTTCATCTCATGAAAATATGTAACAAAAATATAAAATTAAAACTATTTTAATTTTAATCATGCTAGGATCTAATCCTATAATCATCTAAGGATCTTATAACATGCCAAGAAATAAATATTTAAGATCTAAAATTAAAAATAGAAAAGGAAGAATGATTGCCTTAATCGTAAATCCTTGTTCTTACTTGGATTGGATCCTGCGGATGTCCAAGATTTCAATCGAAGCTGTTGGGATGCGTAGGCGATTTCATGTATGTATTTTAAAAAATTTTTTCAAATAATTACAGTGAAAGATAACTAGATTAATCAAATTAATCTAACATGCATATGATCTAATCATCAAATCAACCTACTCTAGAATCTATGATATGTTATATTGTATATAAAATCTAATCATAGATCGATGATCTCTGCTACTGAGAGATATGATAGAGAGGATCTTTACTGGTTGATCGCAGCCGCACATGCATCCGACCTCTACAAAAAATTCACTCGAAGCTTCGATCTGATTGATCTTCTCGGGAGTGCTAGCTCATGTGAAGACCTTCTTCTTGACTGATCTGGATTTTTTCTTCAACTCTTTAAAATCTTTTCAAAGGTTGAAGATATATTTCTAGAGGAGATGAAGAGGTAGAAAAAAATATTTTTTTTCTAATTTATTCTCTCTTTCCAAACCCTTAGAATCAAAAATCTGAAATTCAGATTTTTGCGCACACCCCAAGAGAGAGGATCTTCCTCTCTATTTTTTACACCATGCACTATGCCCAAATTTCTACCACATGAAGAGATCTCTTCTAGTATTTTATACATATAAAAAAAACTATAAAAGTTCCTTTTATAGGCATGTAAGGAGGTGGGGTGAAGAGTCCTAATGATCCTGGACTCTTACAGGATTCTGCCTCCCTTCATAATTTTATATCCAAAAATATATCAAAAAAATATGGAATACCCCTTTCCATATTTTTTCATGGTAAACTAATTTCCAACTAATTTATCATAAAAAATTTCCTCAAAATATAGCACATATATGGAGAAAAAAATTTATTGGCATGAAGAGGTTGATCTGGATGAGAACAGATTCTCCTAATAAGGAATATTTTGAAATTCAATTTTAGAATCTTTTTTTTATTAAAACCAAATTAGATTTAGAAGTGAGATAGATAAGTAAAAAAACTCTTTGACATAAAAAAATCTCATACAAAATAATTTTGTATGTGGAGATATATGACGTGCAATCTGGGTTGGCGCACAGAGATGAGTCCTATTCCTATAAGGACTCTAAGTTTCCTTATTTGAATCTAAACTAAATCACATCTAGTTTAGCCCAAATAAAATATATAAAACTCAATCTAATTAGATTTATAAATTTTTAATCAAATTTTAATTAAATTAAAAATTAATTAAATCAAAGTCCTGATCAAATCAGGGATAATTCTTCCTTAGCGATTAGATCATCTCATAACCTAATTAGGTTAAATCTAATTGAATCTAATTCAATTAGATTTTATTTAATCTTTTTTACTCAATTAAATTGAGATAATCAATAATCTAATTGTTAATTAATTTTTTATTAATTTATTAATATTTAATGAATTAATTTATTATAACTTTTGCATAAGATTAATCATCAATCGAATTAACGATTAAGCCCTTGAATGATTCTCAATCATTGATCAGCTACATGATCAATCTGAAACTTCTTTTGAGTGTGACCCCATAGGTTCGAACCTAAGTCGATAACATAGGAATAACTTTCTGAACCAATCGATGTAATCATCTAGCAATGATGACCCGACGTCCTGATAGGTCGAATGATGGAGAAGCAACATTCAAGAACCTATTGGCGTATAGTTACCGTACAATTCATCCCTTTGATCCTAATACTCAAAGATGATCTAAGATTTAACTATCAATTCTAGATAAGTCATCCTCATTGTATTTCAATCTTTTTCAAATCTATAACATGGATTACTCGGGTCCAGATTTTGCTAAATTGAAAAACACTGATGCATATCTCCTACTAATTCGGAGGGATCAATCCCATCTTGACTCACGCACCGACTTGACAAGTACTTGACTGTACCCAAAAATTTTATATCACTGAATTAAAAACTCAGTTAGTCTGGCACTAAAGTACAGTGAGTTGTTTGTAAATCACTATGGTGATCTCAGGTCAAAGAGACACTTATACCCATACCCTTCGTGAGTTACCCTTGACAACAGAGTGTTCCACAGTTGGTCACGTTCAGTAATGATGTACTCCTACATCTCATCTGCATGTCATACTAGTATCTCCATACCATTTGGTTACGAGGATAACCAACGTATATGGCACACAATGACCTACACTTGATATCGCTATCGTCCTAGTAATAGCATATCGTTTGGTTGCGAATCAATTTAAGAACTACACGATAAATCTTCCTTTATCAATCAAAGTAGTCCTAAAGACTTCATCACAATATAGGAGTTTGTTAGAAGATGTATTTTTGTGATGAAAAATATCAAATAATTTTTATTATTTATCAATTCATATACATTTATAATTAGAACAATCATCAAACGATTGGCTTTAGGACATAATTCTCAACAACTCTCACTTGGACTAAAGCCAATCAGTATAGTATCACATACCCATCATCGATTTATCATCTTAAAACTTTTAGATACCGAGGATTTAGTAAAATGGGTTGGTCACGTTCTCCTTTCTGTCGATCTTCTAAAGATTGACGTCACCTTAACAGATTTTTCTGAATAATGTGGTAGCGATGCAGAATGTCTGGTAAGCTAATAGAACTTCGGCTCCTTGGCATGAGCTATGGCTCTGGTACTGTACAATACAACAAAACCATCATCAAAGGGTGCCACTCTTAGCTTGCCAGTGAACCTGTACAATCACATAGCTTTCTTGCAAGCATCGAATGTTGCAATGCATCTTGCCTCGCAATTTGAATTTGACTATATTTTTCTGCTTGGAACCTTTCTAGCAGATTGCTCTATTATTTAGGATAAGGATGTATTCTGATACATTCTTACTATTATTATATCTAACTAAAAATTGAAGTCATACTCCATAAGTTTCAAATCAGATTCTCCATAATCGAGTGACCGATCCTTAGTATTTCTCAAATACTTAAGGATGACTTTCCAGTGATTCTCATTCGGATCTTGCAAGTATCCACTCACTACTCTAGTGAGTATACCATATCCGATCTCATACATGGTATATATGATAGAATAAATTTTACTCATAAATACCCTATGTATGTTAGACTAAAAAAACCCAAACAGTCTCTTAGATCTATCTCATAGATCTTTAGAATAAGAGATGCTTTTCTCAAATCCTTTATGGAGAACAATAATAACAGCAAAATCTTTATTCTCTGTAATATAGGATATATCATTTTTGATTAAGAAAATTTTATTCATATACAAAATAAGAAATACATTCATAGAACTATCAATTCATTTGTATTTGCAGGGTTCTTCTTCGTTCTCAACGAAGTCATGCATTTTGATTACTTATCAAAATATATGTTCCAACTCCAAAATATTTAACATTGCCATGAGAGAAAATATCTCATTATGGTCAATACCATAATGTTGACAATATCCTTAGGCAATCAGACAAGCTTTGTAGATCTCCACCTTCTCGTCTGCGCTACTCTGATCCCATTGAAGATCCACTTACTCTCTATGGGCTTTATCCTTCGAGTGAATCAATGAATGTCCATACACCGTTGATCTTTATGGATTTTATTTTGGACTCTATAGCTCCAAGCCATTAATCGAAGTTGAACCTCTGCATGGCATCCATATAGATGATCAAATTTTTATTGTTCTCATCAAGTTCAACAGGATCACGTTCCGAAACTAAATACCAAAATACCTATCCGACGGATGCAGTACTCTACCAGATCTCCTTGATGGTGCTTTTACAATGGATTTCGGGTTTGATCTAATCAAATCTGATTCTATGGGTTCACTAGATTATGTCAGTTCTTCTACCTGTCGAACTTCATAAGTTTCACATTAAAGGCATCAGTACCTTCATCAAGGTACTTTTTTTCTAAAAAGAATGCTGAACAACTCTTATTCTTTAGCATGATAGAAGTTATATCCCCTAGATTCTTTAGGGTTATCCTATAGAATAATCTATATATGATTGAGATCCAAGCTAATCAGTCTACAAATGCTTGACATAAAACAAACACTCCCAAATCTTAAGGTAAGAGAATATCAGCTTACGCCTAGTCCATATCTCATATGGAGTCCTTGTGACTGATTAGTTTGGAATCTAGTTCAGAACATGACAAATAGTCTTAAGAGTATAACCTTAAAAGGAGACTGACAGACTTGCAAACTTCATCATGGATTGAACTATGTCTAACAAAGTCGATTTCAATAAGAGAGAATCCTTATTCTCTTCTAGATTTGTCAAAAACTCATCAGAAGGGCATTCTCCTCTTTGGTCTGATCAAAGAGTTTCAATTCTCTTCTCAGTTTGTTTCTCTATCTTATTATAAAATTATTTAAATATTTTAAATAATTTAAATTTATAGCAAATATATTCGTAGATCTAATATATCAATATGCATCAGACTTAGAACATCATTGGCTTGTTCATCTTTTCCAGCAAAAGGTGACTTGATCATCTTATTAAGGAGATAGAATTAATAAATTAACAATGATTCACAATCATTGACTTCGAGAATTATCTCCTATTGATCTTATTTTTATTTATATGATCGAGCTTAAATTGCCAAAGGTAGGCTTTCATTACATTATCCACTTTAGAGAGTTTGTTTGATTGTGTACAATATACTAATAGGCTGTGACTATTCATAAATATCATTTCTTAATTTTTTATATGATTTTGACATCATTCATAATGATATCACAAAATCATTAGATAATAGTGACAATCACTAAAATAACATTATTGAAATTAAAAATAAGCTCGATGATTTCTAAAATCAGAATTAGAACATAACTTCCAACTCCAATGTTCAGGAATCTTTTGCTGTTTTCAAATTTTCTACTAACCTGAAGTCGTTGTAACAATTTGTATGGATTTTTTATATCCAATATCCAGATAGTAGTGTCACAGATAGAGAAATCACAAGATGTTATCATATAAGTACCTTGTTCAGCAATCCTTTGCTGAGCTCTCTTCCTTAGCCTGTTTGGATTAAAAAATTCTACTAGATCAGGTTAACCTTAGATTCTTTTGTCAGTTCAGGCTCCTCAACCCAAGCACAACTTTCTTGCACCTTTTTTTTTTCTCTCAAAGGATTGTTCTCCCATTGAAGATATATCTTCATAGGTGCGAAAGAACTCCTTCAACATTTGAAGAATTTTCTCCTACTGAGCATCATTGAATTTATAACTAAATTCATGTTCTTTACTGCTCTCAATAACACAACATGATGATATGATCATTTGGCCACTCTGATAAGTATCTTTGATTGCATCACATATGTTGGATGTGAAAACTTCAGGTGCTAGATCCATAATCATATGTAGGATACATTCATGCTCTAGAACTATTTGCAATTTTTGATACTATCTGTTGGTGCAAAAATCTGCCTGCATCGGAGAAGCTGGAGTCGAGGGAGTCGCGGTCACCGCTGGAACCTGCAAAAGAAGTCTAAATCGGAGGTGGGGTTGCTCCGGCAAGACCCTCCGACGCTCAAGTCAGTTCTCTGCCTCAACAAGAATAGAGTGCTCGAACGAAAATTTTAGCAGAGTTTTAGGATAGAATTTTGAGCTTAGAGAATAACGTATCTGGGGTCCCCCTTTTATAGACGGGGGGAGCAAAGGATTGATAGCGACTGTTTATGATCGCCTCGTCGTGGATCGTACGGGGCCAGGAGGAATTTATCATGAAGAGTAATGGGGTGGAGTCGTGGCTGTCACCATGGTTCGCCACGTGGAATCAGTTGTGGGGAGTGAAACGGCGTCCGTTGTCGCGACTCGCCAGGGAGTGGTGGAACTGCACAGGATTTGTCGCAGGAAGTGGAGCAGAATCGTGGCCATTACTGTGGCCTGCCAGGGAGTGATGGAGCCGTGTAGGATCTGCCGCAGGGAGTGGAGCAGAGTCGTGGCCGTTACTGTGGCCTGTCAGGGAGTGATGGAGCCACGTAGGATCCGTCGCTGGGAGTGGAGCAGAGTCGTGGCCGTTACTGTGGCCTGCCAGAGGGTCCAGACTTGTCGGTCGAAGTTCGGTTGGGGTCTGATTTCTGCAGAAGCCCGGATGGAGATCATTTGTCAAGGAATCTCGATCGAGACCTTCAGCAGGAGTTCAAGGCGGAAGTCCGACTCCCGTGGGAGCCCGGACAAAGCCTACCTGTAGCTGGAGTCAGAGGCGAAGTCCGACTCCCGTAGGAGCTCGGACGAAGTCTTCCTGCAGTCAAAGTTGGAGATGGAGTCTGGCTCCCGTAGGAGTCCGGACGAAGCCTTCCTGTAGTTGGAGTCGGAGATGAAGTCCAGCTCCCGTAGGAGTCCGGACGAAGTCTTCCTGCTGCTGAAGTCGGGGACGGAGTCCGACTCCCGTAGGAGTCCAGACGAAGCCTTCCTGTAGTTGGAGTCAGAGGCGAAGTTCGGCTCACGTAGGAGCTCGGACGAAGTCTTCCTGCAATCGGAGTTGGAGACGGAGTCCGGCTCCCATAGGAGCTCGGATGAAGTCTTCCTGCAGTTGGAGTTGGAGACGGAGTCTGGCTCCCGTAGGAGTCTGGATGAAGCCTTCCTGTAGTTGGAGTCAGAGATGAAGTCCGGCTCCCGTAGGAGTCCGGGTGTAGCCTTCCTGTAGTTGGAGTCAGAGGCGAAGTCCGGCTCCCGTAGGAGTTCGGACGAAGTCTTCCTGCTGCTGAAGTCGGGGATGGAGTCCGACTCCCGTAGGAGTCCGGATGAAGCCTTCCTGTAGTTGGTGTCGGAGGCGAAGTCCAGCTCTCGTAGGAGCTCGGACGAAGTCTTCCTACAGTCGGAGTTGGAGATGGAGTCTGGCTTCCGTAGGAGCTCGAACGAAGTCTTCCTGCAGTCGAAGTTGGAGATGGAGTCAGGCTCCCGTAGGAGTCCGGATGAAGCCTTCCTGTAGTTGGAGTCAGAGATGAAGTCCGGCTCCCGTAGAAGTCCGAGCGTAGCCTTCCTATAGTTGGAGTCGGAGGCGAAGTCCGACTCCCGTAGGAGTCCGGACGAAGTCTTCCTGCTGCTGAAGTCGGGGACGGAGTCCGGCTCCCATAGGAGTCCAGACGAAGCCTTCCTGTAATTAGAGTTGGAGACGAAGTCCGGCTCCCGTAGGAGTCCAGGCGTAGCCTTCCTGTAGTTGGAGTCGGAGGCGAAGTCTGGCTCCCATAGGAGTCCGGACGAAGTCTTCCTGCTGCTGAAGTCGAGGACGGAGTCCGGCTCCCATAGGAGTCCAGACGAAGCCTTCCTGTAGTTGGAGTCAGAGACGAAGTCCGACTCCCGTAGGAGTCCGGACAAAATCTTCCTGCTGTTGAAGTCGAGGACGGAGTCCGCCTCCCATAGGTCGGACGTCGGTAGAATCCCCGAGGGGTCACTCTTGACACGAACTTCGGCTGGGGGGGTTTTACACCCAACACCAGTCCCCCTACTTTCGAGTTCGAGTTTCGATCGAAGGAAGTACAGAAAATTTTCACAGCCGAAGTCATTTCCTTAAATTTTGCACACGACCGCCCTCGAAAATCTTGGCATTTAATGCGTACGTGCTGGAGCCTTTTTTCGATTAGCGTGATTCGAAGAGTCCTTTCGGAACTCCCACCAGGGTGTAATCCTAAGCGTTTCGCCATAATGGTCCGTGAACGGTCAGCCCTATGCCGCGGTGAGTGGGACACGTGGCGGGCACTGGTTGACCTAGGGATATCTGCCACCATAACTGCGCCAGGCCCCGTTGCTTATTTAAGCCCCCGCCTTTCCTCCAGGGGCTTCATTTCGCCTGAGGGTCGACACCTTTCTTCCACCTAAGAGTTTAGCCACTCAGCCACTCCATCGATGCCCTTTTCAACTCCGAGCGCCCTTCGCACCAGTCTTTGCCATCCCCACCGGCTCCCCGCCGTCTTCAGTCCCCCTAGCCTCTCCGAGGGGTTCTCCCACCAGGGCCCCTGCCCCGGAGGCCAACCTCGAGAGGATGCCACGGACCAAGAGGAGTGTGAGAAGGAAAACAGTGGCCTGCGAGTTCTCTGACTGTCAAACTGTCACTGAGGGTTTCTGTCGCCTTAAAGGGGGCTCAAGGAAGAATTCCTTCAACAACAGGGGTTTAATAACGGGGACAATCGGTGAGGGCGTTCCGCTCGAGAATTTCGGAGTAGCTGAACGGGGCGACACCGGTTAAGGGGGCAAAGTTGTCGTCATAAGCTGTGGCGGGATTCTTGACGTCGTCGGGGCTGAGGGACCAGAAGCGGTCGGCACCGACGGTGGGGCAGTAGAACTTGTTGTGGGGACGGTGGAAGTAGCGTATGCCGACCTTGCCGGAGTACCTAGGATGGTGGTTGTCATGGAGTACACGGTGATGGCGCATGCCTCCGGTGCCATCGCAGCCTCCGCGGTACCTCCGGTTCTTCTTGATGCAGGTCGTCATCGCCGCTGTCGTTGCCTTCGCTGCCCCCTGAATTCTATCCCATCCTTTTCCCCCTAGGGTTGGGGTTTCGGTGATGGAGCGGGATGAGGCAGGGGACGAGAGCCGAGAGGTTTATCACACGCATTGAAAAATACTGCTGAGAAGGACAAAACCGGAAAGAGAAGTCGACAGCTTGAAGTGGTCTCCGGTGTATCCCTTTCGAGTCTTGTAGTAATGTCTTCTTTTTCTGGCCCTTCGGGTCTTGTAACGTACATCTTGTTAATCGAAAAATGAGAAGGAGATTTTGTTACTTCGTCCGCACTTTGCGTCGAATTGCTGCCTGCCGAACTTCTTTCCTTTACCATTGTTATTGTTGTATTCCCTTCTCTCTCTTTCTCTTTTTTTTTTTTTTTTTGACGTCGTCCGGAGGTTACTAGTTGTTGCCACGTCGGCTCGTCTTTCCAGTTATCCTTCTTCTTCAGTCTTAATGGCTCTATAATGCATATTTAATAAATAATATGAGAAGGAAATTTTTTGCTACCTCTTTTACTTATGTGTTAAATTATCGCTTGCCGAGCTTCTTTCGGCCTTTGCGTCGTTCGGAGGTACCCGATTGCCATCGCATCGAATTGTCCTTTCATCCATGGCCGCTGATTTGCCTGGGACCACTCGGGCTTGGCACCCCCCATCAGGGCTCGAGCTCGGAGGTCTGAGCTTCTCGTCACCCTGAGGAAGTCGTCTTATCTCAGACTTGCATTGAGAGAAAGTCGGGGTTCTTGATAAGAACCCCAATCCCTGCTGAGACAAGGTTCTCTGCATCTTTGATGCTGTTTGTTTTCCATTCGTCACTGACATAGTCCATCACTTTCCTTTTTAACTCCTCTCCCCTTTCCCCTTTTTCTTTTTCGAGTGGGATTTTTCCCTCTGCTCTTGGTGGGGTTACGGGAGTCTGGCTCCCGTAGGAGTCCGGGCAGAGTCTTCTTGCAACCAGAGTTGGGGACGAGGTCCGACTTCCGTAGGAGTCCGGGCGGAGTCTTCCTGCAGCCGGAGTTGGAGACGAGGTCCGGCTCCCGTAGGAGTCCGGGCAGAGTCTTCCTGCAGCCAGAGTTGGGGATGAGGTCCAGCTCCCGTAGGAGTCCGGGCAGAGTCTACCTGCAATTAAAGTCAGGGGCGAAGTCCGGCTCCCGTAGGAGTCCGGATGAAGTTTACCAGCAGTCGAAGTTAAGGACGAAGCCCGGCTCCTGTAGGAGTCCGGGCAGAGTCTTCCCATAGCCAGAGTCGGAGATGAGATCTGACTCATGTAGGAGTCCGGACGGAGTCTTCTTGCAGTTGAAGTCGAGGGCGAAGTCCGGCTCCCGTAGGAGTCCGGACGAAGTCTTCTTACGAAGGGGCCACTGGGAAGGTCCCCTTTTTCCCATCTGGTCTTGAATGACCAGACCTTAATTGGTGTCGGGGTGAGGTTCTTTCCCTATTTCTGTCGTAACAGGTTTCAGCTCTAGTTAGGATGAGGTTCTCCTCCTATCCCTAACGCGGCTGTAGGGGCACATATGGGCGCTGCTGGGCCTTCCCCCCATCCGATCTAGGTGTAATCGGGCCTTCGACTTTGCTCATGTTAGGACGAGGTTCTCCTCCTGTTCCTAACATGGCTGTGGGGGCACATATAGGCGTTGCAGGGCCTCTCCCCCTATCCGATCTAAAGAGAACCGGGCCTTTGACTTCGCTCAAGTTAGGGCGAGGTTCTCCTCATGTCCCTAACAGGGCTGTGGGGGCACATATGGGCGTTGCAGGGCCTCTCCCCCCATTCGGTCTAAAGAGAACCGGGCCTTCGACTTTGCTCAAGTTAGGGCAAGGTTCTCCTCCTATCCCTAACAGGACTGTGGGGGCACATATGGGCGTTGCTTGGCCTCTCCCCCCATCTGGTCTAAAGAGAACCGGGCCTTCGACTTTGCTCAAGTTAGGGCGAGGTTCTCCTCCTATCCCTAACAGGGCTGTGGGAGCACATATGGGCGTTGCAGGGCCTCTCCCCCCATCCGATCTAAAGAGAACCGGGCCTTCGACTTTGTCGAGATGAAGTTCTCCTCCCACTTCCGACACGGTTTGTTTTGACTGTCCTATCGATATAGGCTTGTGCCAAGAGAGGAGACATGTAGATATGCAACTTTTATTTAAAATAAAGTTATCGGTAATACATTCGTAAGTTTTTCAAGCTCCATGGTCGTGGGAGGTCTACTCCTTCGAGCTCCTTGAGGTAATAAGTTTCGGGCCGGACTACTTCTTTGACTTCATACGGGCCTTCCCAGTTTGGGGCGAGCTTCCCTCGATCCTGAGGTTGTGAGACAGCGGCTCATCGAAGCACTAGATCTCCTACTCTAAAGACTTTATTCTTGACCCGGGAATTGTAATAGCGGGCGACTTTCTGTCTGTAGACTGCCATCCGAACTTGAGCTACCTCCCGCTTTTCTTCCAGTAAGTCGAGGTTGGCTTTAAGACCTTGTGAATCATGATGTTCGTTGAATGCCACGACTCGCACCGATGGGAGTTTAAGCTCAATTGGGATAACAGCCTTTATTCCGAAGGCTAAAGCAAAGGGGGTCTCCCCCGTAGGCAGTCTTTGGGTAGTTCGATACGCCCACAGCACATGATAAAGTTTGTCTGCCCAAGTTTCCTTCGCCCTTTCGAGCCTTGTCTTGATCCCTTGCAGCAGGATTCTGTTGGTCACTTCAGCTTCGTCATTCATCTGAGGATGGGCTACTGATGTGAAGTTGTGGGAGATGTTTAGATCTTCACAGAATTCGGCGAATCTTGCTCCCACGAACTGTCGCCAGTTATCAGTGATTAGGGTTCTTGGCAGGCCGAACCTGCAAATGATTGACTTCCAGATGAAATCTTGCACTTTAGCTTCTGTGATTTTTGCCAGTGGTTCGGCTTCGACCCACTTGGTGAAGTAGTCAATCGCTACCAGGAGGAACTTCCTCTGTCCTGACGCCATGGGAAAGGGTCCAAGGATGTCCATCCCCCATTGTGCAAAAGGCCATGGGGCACTCAAGGGCGTAAGCTTGGTGGCGGGCTGTCTCTGGATGTTGGCATATCTCTGACATTGGTCACACTTTCTGACGTATTCAATCGAGTCATAGTGCATCGTCGGCCAGTAATATCCTTGGCGGAGCAACTTGTGGGATAAAGATCTAGCCCCCAGATGACTTCTGCAGATTCCTTCATGCACCTCCCACAAGGCGTAGTCAGCTTCCAAAGGCTGGAGATATTTTAAAAGGGGCAAAGAGTATAATCTCTTGTACAACTTACCCTCATAAAGGATGTATCGGGAGGCTTGATTTCTAAGCTTCCGAGCTTCTTTTGTATTTTGGGGGAGAACCCCGTCTCTGAGATATGTTATCAGTAGGTCGATCCAGCTGGGCTCGTGGTCAATTTCCATCACGGGCCGCGATTCTTTCGTACTCGGGCACTTTAGAACTTCAAAGAGAACACCCTTGGGCAATTCGGCCGGAGCCAGCGTTGCCAGCTTGGAGAAAAGGTCGGCCCTGATATTTTCCATCCTTGAAATCTGCCTGATGTTGAAGCTACTAAAGGTGGGGATGAGCTCCTTTACCTTTTCAAGATACTTAGCCATGCTGTCCTCCCGTGCTTCGTAGTTTCCATTGACTTGTCCCACTACTAGTTGGGAGTCGCTGTGGACCAGGAGCCGATCTACTCCCAGCTCTTTGGCGATCTTCAGTCCTGCGCTCAGAGCTTCATATTCTGCTCCATTGTTTGTTGTGGGAAACTCGAAGCGCAAAGCGTACTCCGTGATGATTCCCTCTGGACTGATCAAGATCAGGCCCGTGCTTGCGCCTGACATGTTGGAAGATCCGTCCACGTAGAGGGTCCAAAAGCAACCAGAGGGATCTGCTTCTTCTTTGGGGGAGTTCGATCGGGACTCCAGGCCATCAATTTTACCTTGTTCAGGTTCGGCCTCCTCCGGGATAGTATACTCCACTATGAAATCTGCCAATATCTAGGCCTTCACTGCTGGCCTGGATCGATAGTTGATGTCAAATTCTGTGAGCTCGATCACCCATTTTGCCATCCTCCCGGAGGCATCCGCCCGGTGTAGAATCGCCTTGATCAGTTGGTCGATGAGCAGCATTACGGTGTGCCCTTGAAAGTATGGTCGGAGCCTCCGAGCTGCAATCAATAGGACGTAAGTCAGTTTTTCTAATTTAGTATACCTGGTCTCGGTGTCTCTCAACGTGCGACTGACGTAGTAGATCGACTGTTGGACTTTTGCTTCTTCCTTGATAAGGACTGCCGCGAGAGCCATGGTAGAGACCGCCAGGTATAAAAATAGTTTCTCTCCAGACTCTGGCTTCGCCAACAGCGGAGATGAGCCGAGGTAGCTCCTTAGTTCTTCGAATGCCTATTGGCACTCAGGGGTCCAACAGAAGTTCTTCGGCCACTTGAGGGTTTGGAAGAAGGGTAAGCACCGTTCGGCCGACCTCGCGATGAAGCGATTCAGGGCTGCTACCCTCCCTGTAAGGCGCTGAAACTCTTTTATCGACTTCGGGGCAGCCATCTCCTGGATGGCACAAATTTTCTCTGGGTTGGCTTCGATTCTGCGTCCCGATACCATAAAGCCCAGGAACTTCCCCGAGATCACTCCGAAAGCATATTTAGTCGGGTTCAGCTTTATCTTATATTTCCAGAGGGCGCCGAAGGCCTCCTCGAGGTCGGCGATGTGGTTCATGGAAGATTTGCTTTTCACAAGCATGTCATTCATGTAGACTTCCATATTGCGGCCGATCTATTCCTTGAAAATTTTGTTCACCAACCGTTGGTAGGTTGCGCCCATATTTTTGAGGCCGAAAGGCATGACCCTGTAACAGTAAAGGCCATGGTTAGTAATGAAAGTAGTCTTTTCTTCGTCTTCCGGTGCCATCCTGATTTGATTATAGCCAGAGAATACATCCATAAAGGTGAGGAGCTCATGGCCCGAGGTCGCATCCACCAGTTGATCAATTCTGGGCAGAGGGTAGCTATCCTTTGGACAGGCTTTATTCAGCTTTTTGAAGTCTATGCACATCCTCCACTTGCCGTTTGCCTTTTTGACTAGGACAACGTTGGAAATTCAGTCAGGATAGTTGACTTTCCGAATGAATCCGACTTTCAGAAGTTTGTCCACTTCCTCGGCTATCGCTTTCTGCCTCTTTGGTGCATGACCTCGGATTTTCTCTTTCGTCAGTCGATGCTTGGGATCGACGGCCAGGCGGTGCTCCATGACTTCCGTGTCAATCCCCGGTATGTCTGCTGGAACCCAAGCGAAAATGTCTGCATTCTTTCATAGAAAATCGATGAGATGCGTCCGCACCTCTTCCCCTAGGTTGGAGCCGATCTTCACCACATGCTCCGTATTTCCATCGTTCAAAAAGATCGAAACCAGATCTTTGATTGGGCCACCCCTCTCCTCAATGAGGTCATCGCGGGCATCCAGCCCATCAACTGGACAAGGGTCGGATTGGTCGCTTCTTTGCAAGGCTATGTTGTAGCAGTGTCTGGCCAGGGCTTGGTCTCCTTTGACCTCTTCGATCCCCTGGTTGGTAGGAAATTTCAACTTCAAATGGTAGGTTGACACGACGGCTCGGAGAGCATTGAGGTCAGGTCGGTCGAGGATCGCGTTGTAGGCTGACGGCACCTTCACAACCAGAAAATTCACCAGAGCCCTGGATTGTCTTGGATATCGACCCGCAGCTACAGTCAAAGTTATCACTCCCTCCACCGGGACAGCATCGTCAGTAAACCCTACTAGAGGGGAGCTAATCGGCCTCAAATGGTCGTCAAGGATGGACATTCTTGAGAAGGCATCGTAGAACAAAATGTCGGCCGAACTTCCATTGTCGACAAGAATGCGATGGACGTCGTAATTAGCTATATTCAAGGAAACTACAACCGCGTCGTTATGAGGAAATTGAACTCCCTGAGCATCTTCTTTGGTGAAAGTTATGGATTCCTCGATCTTTTGCCACTTGGGAAGTCCTGCCAATACGTCGGTCGCTCCCCGTCGGGATTCTTCCAAGATGGCATTGGCAAAATACGTCGGAGGCTGATGTCCGACCGCTCCATGCCGGTGGCCGTTGCCGGAGGATGTGGGGCCTGGGAAACTGGAGGCGAGGTCGGAGCCTGAGATCTGGCCACGGAGGCCGTGGGTCGCCGTGTGGATGCTTCGCAAGAAGGCATCGGGCGAGGATCTAGTGGGGGAAGGAGGAGAAGACGTCGGAAAAGATGACCGGAGGCGGTCCCGTTGAGCGCTCCTTTAAGAACAAGGGTACTGCGAAGACACACCCCCTTCCTTTAGCACCAATCCTGTTGGTGCAAAAATTCGCCTGCGTCGGAGAAGCTGGAGTCGAGGGAGTCGCGGTCGCCGTCGGGACCTACAAAAGAAGTCTAAACCGGAGGTGGGGTTGCTCCGGCAAGACCCTCCGACGCTCAAGTCAGTTCTCTGCCTCAACAAGAATGGAGTGCTTGAATAAAAATTTTAGCAGAGTTTTGGGATAGAATTTTGAGCTTAGAAAATAACGTATCTAGGGTCCCCCTTTTATAGACGGGGGAGCAAAGGATTGATAGCGACTGTTTATGATCGCCTCGTCGTGGGCCGTACGGGGCCAGGAGGAATTTATCATGAAGAGTAATGGGGTGGAGTCATGGCTGTCACCATGGTTCGCCACATGGAATCAGTTGCGGGGAGTGGAGCGGCGTCCGTTGTCGCGACTCGCCAGGGAGTGGTGGAACTGCACAGGATCCGTCGCAGGAAGTAGAGCAGAATCGTGGCCATTACTGTGGCCTGCCAGGGAGTGATGGAGCCGTGTAGGATCCACCGCAGGGAGTGGAGCAGAGTCGTGGCCGTTACTGTGGCCTGCCAGGGAGTGATGGAGCCACGTAGGATCTGCCTCAGGGAGTGGAGCAGAGTCGTGGCCGTTACTGCGGCCTGCCAGAGGGTCCAGACTTGTCGGTCGAAGTTCGATTGGGGTCTGATTTTCATAGAAGCCTGGATGGGGATCATTTGTCGAGGAATCTCGATCGAGACCTTCAGCAGGAGTTCAGGGTGGAAGTCTGGCTCCCGTGGGAGGCTGGAGAAAGCCTACCTGTAGCTGGAGTCGGAGGCGAAGTCCGGCTCCCGTAGGAGCTCGGACGAAGTCTTCCTGCAGTCAAATTTGGAGATAGAGTCCGGCTCCCGTAGAAGTCCGGATGAAGCCTTCCTGTAGTTGGAGTCGGAGATGAAGTCCGGCTCCCGAAGGAGTCCGGATGAAGTTTCCTACTGCTGAAGTTGGGGATGGAGTCCGGCTCCCATAGGAGTCCAGACGAAGCCTTCCTGTAGTTGGAGTCGGAGGTGAAGTCCGGCTCCCGTAGGAGCTCGGACGAAGTCTTCCTGTAGTCAGAGTTGGAGACGGAGTCTGGCTCCCGTAGGAGCTCGGATGAAGTCTTCCTGCAGTCAGAGTTGGAGACGGAGTCCGGCTCCCGTAGGAGTCCGGACGAAGCCTTCCTGTAGTGGAGTCGGAGATGAAGTCCGGCTCCCGTAGGAGTCCGGGCATAGCCTTCCTGTAGTTGGAGTCGGAGGCGAAGTCCAGCTCCCGTAGGAGTCCGGACGAAGTCTTCCTGCTACTGAAGTCGGGGACAGAGTCCGCCTCCCGTAGGAGTCCGGACGAAGCCTTCCTGTAGTTGGAGTCGGAGGCGAAGTCCGACTCCCGTAGGAGCTCGGACGAAGTCTTCCTGCTGTCAGAGTTGGAGACGGAGTCTGGCTCCCGTAGGAGTCGGACGAAGTCTTCCTGCTCGGAGTTCGGACAAGTGAGACGAAGCTCCGTAGAGTCCGACGAAGCTCTGTGGGTCGGAGATGAAGTCTGGCTCCCGTAGGAGTCTGGCGTAGCCTTCCTATAGTTGGAGTCGGAGGTGAAGTTCGACTCCCGTAGGAGTCCGGACGAAGTCTTCCTGCTGCTGAAGTCGGGGATGGAGTCCGGCTCTCATAGGAGTCCGGACGAAGCCTTCCTGTAGTTGGAGTCGGAGATGAAGTCTGGCTCCCGTAGGAGTCCAGGCGTAGCCTTCCTGTAGTTGGAGTCAGAGGCGA